>NW_026000068.1:2206337-2244567 GCF_001458135.2 Marmota marmota marmota | reverse complement strand
CCCCACCTCACCAGACAGCCCTGTGCTGAAAGCAGACCACCACCATCTTGACTCAACATTCTCGCCATATTAGGTGGGGCAGTTCCCAGATCAGATCTCCAAGGCCAGGTACCAGGTTTCCAACCTTCCCCACTCCCCAGCAGAGGTAACCCAACACAGGTGTGCAGTGCGACCAGGGAGCCACCCACGGGAGCCGGGTGAGGGGTTCCTCCATTGGGAACTGCTAGGGGAGAGGGAGAGACTGGGAACTGGGAAATCTCCAGGCAAGAGAGGGAGATAGTACTGGGCACTCATGTTATAGGAGTGGTCCCAAAGAGAGACCCGTGAGGTGCAGTCTTTCTGCAGGGACTGGTGGGTGCCACTCCCCACATCCAGGCACCCTGCGCCAGGCCCAGTCTTCCCACCCTGGTTACCTCCACCCTCCGGAGGGCAGAGACACCAGCTTACAGCAGACGACCCTACCTATTGGATGAGAAGAGAATCAGGACAGATATGGATCTCCAAAGCCAGCTGCAACCCTGGCTTCTTCCTTGAGTGTGTTGTTGGTTGGTTGTTGGTTGTTTGGTTTTTTTCTCTTCTACCCCTCCATCCTCCGGCCCTAACATCCCCATCATATGTGAAACCAAGAACTCTGTGTGAAATAGGACTTTGAGGACTGAGTCACTGAATCATATAATATAGAGGTGTTGGATATGCCCTTTATTTCTTTTCCTTTTTATTCTTTCACTTTTCTTTCCCCCTCCAAATTTTACTGTTTTAACATCTGTATTTTCTAAATATGTGTGTGTTTGTTTTATGTACTCTACTGTCATCCCACGTACCTGCCTACCCTCAATTACTTCCTGTCTGTTCTCTTGCTACTAACCCTCTTCACTAGATTCTCCTTCACACTTCCTAAGATACATTAACTCTATATCCTCACATCCTACCTCCTCAGCATATCGTCCTATGCTCCTCCACCCCTAGTTTATTGTCGACCATCAGAAACTGTGAGCCTTTTTACAAAACTGGTCATTATATTTTAGATAATAATTGAACCCAACATTTCTGTACATTGAGACATAATTCAGTTCTGAACCTTCATGCATCTAGAAAGACGATAACAAAATAGAAAGGGGGGATCATTCTCACAGACACAGGCCAAGGACAAGTCCATAAACTATAATCCCCCTGTGAAGCCGCAGCTTGCCTCTCTGGATTTTGGCAATAATTCAACAACCACAGCCACAACTACCCCCAGGCACCCGCACATACCCATGAGCACTTTCAAACAGCAACAGAAACGCCTGATTTAATGAGGTGAATGGAAAGGCTGCTTATCCAGAGTTGACCAGAGTGGACATCTCAACAATGGTTCATAGCACAGCTTCTCCCTGTCGTCACATGCAATAAACCTAGCAACAGGTAGAGAGAAGAGGACCCAGGCACGGCCACCATGCTGGTGGGGACCTCCTTTCAGGGCTTCCTGTACAATGGGGGACTGAAATCTGAGGATCTAAATTACTTAGAAATGAATAAAAACTCAGAAAAAGTGTTTTTGAAAACCTATAGACTGTGGACAGAGCCTGGCTTAGAGGAAAAAGCAGAATTTAAATGTTTCCACTATTCAATAAAACCTTTAGTCTATGTGTATAATTGCACATACTTTAATAAGAAAGCAAAATATAAAACATGTATATTCTAGATAATTACTTTGTTTAAAACATTAAAAAAAAGGAATGATACACAGTAAAATTTGACCAGTGGCTGCATTTAAATGATCACATTATGTGCTTGTTTCTTTATACTATCTAATAATTCCATGATGTTTTTGCATATTATATGTTTACATTTGAGAGAAAATCAAAATGTCTGGACTTTTACCTTGAGTTATATAATGCAAATTATTTGCCATTTTATAATTGCTTTTAAATCAAACAAAAAAAAATGTCAAGTGTAAGAGGTTGTTAAATTTAATCCTCAGTGCATTGTGAAGAGTTGAATTTCCCTAGCACTCTCAGAAACTTCCTGAGGCCTGGAATTCCACCTTTGAATATCCTGCTAGGATTAGTTTTTACTCACCTGTGAAGCGCTCAAGGTTAGTGAACTGTCTGTCTTCAGGTGAATTCTGTGTGGTTTTGGTGTGCTTTGGAGTAAGACCCTGCCTTGCTTGTTCGCTCTCCAAGGCAACATCAGCCTCGTCTTTAATTTGAGCATGCCCAGGTGGGCCTGTGTGTTTTTTTCTCTTCACAAGGAGCTACAGAGTTTCCATGGAGTATTCTAAACACACCCTTAACTCCATGTGGGACAGTGCCAGGTCAGACGGCAGCAATGTCACCCCCACGGTCCCTCCAAGTCTCCTACAGCATGTGAGGCTGTGGCTGTCCATGGGATCTGTGAGGCAGTCTGAGGGAGCGTCTCTGAGTCGGCTGACAGACATTCTGCTAGAACCTTTTGGGTCAGAGCTGTCATTCACTGGGGTTTCTGTATACAACCTGCCACCTTGCCACCAGATAGCTGCCTGCAGCTCCTGCCAAAGGAGGTGAGGCTCCCAGAATGAGAATATGGGACAGGAGGTGAAGGGAAGGAGAGAGGGGGGAGAGCTCAGGGGGCTCCAGGGCTCCAGATGTGGAATTAGCCCCACTCGCTAGGTGTCCTTCTGTGGTCTTGCAGCTGGGGGACCATGCAGTCTCACCAATATGGGAAGAAAATGGATGGATTTTGAAGCTGCTCAGAAGCTTCAAACCATGGACGTGGTATCTGGTGTAGCAGATCTGAAGACAGCAGAGGAGAGAGGGATGAACCCCCAGGGCCAGCCCCAAGCCCTAGTCCTTGTTCCCGTCAGGTGGCCGTGAAATCTAACAGTGGCAAACCAAGCATCAGATTCTTCTTCCACACCCTCCCGACCTGTGGGCTCCTGCGGGGTCATGAAACATCAGCTCTGTGCAGACTCTAGTCCCTCCACTCCAGGAAAGCTCGAGAGCCCAGGGAGCAGGGGTCTGCCAGGCTCTGAGGTGTCCCAAGGCCACTGTGTGCCAGTTACCTGGCTAGACTTCTGAACAGCACAGTTCAAGCAGAAGCTGATGCGTGCTGGGAATGGGGAAGGTATGTTCTGCAGGGAGACGAGACGAGGCCATAGGGAAGTGAATTCTGAGATCCATGCCCAGGAGACCGCAGAGACAGGGTGGGTGGATGCACTTGATTCTTGGTGCCTGCCATCAAGCTGTACCCACCATTGTCACAACTCAGAATTATTGAGCACCTAATGTATGCAGGCACTGGGCCAAATGCTCCTGTCTTGGCTCTTGAACTGATCACCACCACGAATACACAGAAGCCCCAGTGCTGACTGAGCCCTTCTTGTGGCAGAGCTCCCCTGAGGTCAGAGGGGCATGACACTGGAGGCTGGCTCCTGTTGGGGATTCCTGCCCTTCTCCCGGTCTCCCCAGCAGTCAGCGAGGGAGCAGGGCACATCTCGTTCTCTCCTGCCCTGTGCCATGCCCACCTCCCCAGATGAGCAGGCATTATCCTCCCTGTGCCCCGAGAAAGGATGTTGGTCTGAGCTAATAATGGCAAAGAGAACCCTTAATGGTGCACCAGTGCATGCCCGTGAAGGCAGCTGCCGAGTTCTGCTCCCATGCCCTGCCACCTTGACCCTGGTAAGCATCTGGAAAACAACTTCTCTCAAAATCACAACCCGCACTTCTTCATAGGAAGGCTGGATACATTTCTGCCCCAAACAGTAGAAAGTGGCTTTGAAACTCCTACAAGAATCAGAATCAGAGGGCCACGCCATGCCTCAGGGAGAAGGCCCCCGTGCGTCGCCCTCCGCTGCTCCCTGCTGGGTGTCCCAGCGCCTCGCAGGGCTCTGACAGCACTGCTCCTGCAGACACGTTTCGACATGCTGCCCAGCATTCCTTCACCCAGCTGAGACTTAGTGAGTAGACGGGGCCTCACTCCCTGTATGGGCAGCCAGTGCAGAGGTGTGTCCACAGGGAGACCCTCATGTCACCTGGAAACCGAAACTCACTTTGGAATTTGGCCGCTTGCCCACAAGGAGAGGGGTCTTCTCGTCCTCTGGCGGTGAGGGGCAGTCTGGCCAGGACTCACCTCACTCTAGGCAGGCAGCAAGAGCTCGGCCGCCACCCAGGCCCAGCCCAACTAGACACACTGGGAGGCCCCACCATGAAGGGCGTTCCCATCTGACAAGAAGGAGCACCATGCACAACCTGGAAGCTTCTTGCAACCTGCAGACGATGGGATTAACAGATCGTTATAATATCACGACGTGATTGAAACAACTGAGACTTTGTGCTCCTGAAATCTCTACTAAGCATGTGGCACAAACCCCTGTGCTGGGGAAAACAGTGACGGCCCGACGTTACTCAAGCAGCACTTCCTTATTAACCAACAACTACAATTAGGAAATGTTTCAAGTGACTTTAATCTCTGGGCCTGGATACACGTTGTTCATTTTCCTATGTCAACAAGTACAGCTGATATCCGAGAGTGGATTTCCATATGCTAATTTACTTATTTTCCTTTCCGAAAGATGCTCTTTTCCTGGCTGTTAATTCCAGCTGACAGGGAATGGCTTTGCTTTTTCATTCCTTGCAAAATAATGTGGTGTTGCAAAGTGATTTATAATAAATACTATTGGGAAAGAACTACAATGCTGATTGTTTTTGACAACCAAAAATGCATTATTAATGAAATAATAACATCGGCAGCATCTTGGATGCTGGCTGACTGTTCAGAGAGTCTGCTTTTCCGTCCAGAGCCTCCGTGGTCGCGTGGCCACTGCAGGGAGGAACACAGAGGCACTTCCTTGCTACCTGGATGCTTCTGGTGTTGCGGCATACAGAGATCCTACCTGTTCTTAAAACTGCCTAACACTGTATTTTATAAACACTATTTTTCATTTTTACTTAGTCAACCTTGATTATCCTGTCAGCGGTTTCTCAGACTGCACAGTTTATACTTTCAGAAGATAATTGTTAAAAAGAAGTGGGATTTTTAGAATCATGAGATGTAGTCATAGGCGTCGTGGATACATAGTGCACTGTTATCTTTCAGAGCTTGCTCCAGGTGACAGCCAGCCCCAAAATGGAAGAATAAAACAAAACCTCAAGTGAAACTCAACCTTATTCCAATCTGTGTGATGAGAGCAGAGGTGAGCCAGCCGGCTAGCCCAGCCACACAACCCTCTAGACCACCAGCCGTACCACACTCCAGAAAACCCTTCACCAGCGTTCGGGGTAAACGATTCCACATTATTATACAAAATCCCTCCAAGTATTCAAGATATCCTGCTTTATTTCTTCCACTTGCTGCAATGTCTCCTGCATGATTCACTGAGCTCTCAAGCCCCGTGGAAGGTGTGTGGGGAGCGGAGTCTCCCGCGGCCCCTGCTCCTGTATTAATTGCGGCGTGAACTCTATTGAATTGACTGAAGTGCTTTGCTGGAGAGCCTCCAAACACTACCAGGCAGATGAAATTAAATAGAAAGGGTCAGCCCTGCTTAGGAGCATCACGTAAGTGCCCAAGAGACGGGTGTAACTAAAGAGGCTGGGAACTCAACCCCAGACGGCACTCACTCTTCACCGAGCAGGCCGTGGAGCAGATTAGCCCGGAGCGGGCCTTCTGCATCGGGTCAGGAGCTGGCCACGAAAGGCTGGCTTCCTGCTGGGATTCCACACACTTGGAGGGTGTCAAGTGTGCCCTAAGGTCTGCAGCAGGGCCACCACTTTCCACACCAAAGTAAAGGTCCCAGATGAATTTGAGAGCCCTTTGGACTGAGGCCATCTGTGGACATGTTGCCCAACGCCTTCACCCAGGGGTGCCTTGTATGTATGACACCAGTTGCCAAAAGAATACAAACCCTTAAGATACCCCATGTTTCAAAATGCCTTGGACAGAAGTGTGCATTGCTCACCCTGGTCCAGCCCACAAATGTGTGGAATGTAAGAATGGTAAGAATGGCTGGCTGACCAAATAAGCAGCCAACCAGCTATGTGAGCAGACACAGGACAAAATGGAAACATCCCTGGAATTAAAGCACTGTGCCTGCTTTGTCCCCCATGACTGCTGTTGCTCTTGAGAGCAGGTGCACCTGCTGGAGGGTCTTTTGCAGACTCCTCGTAGTCAGCCTGGGGACACTGCTCAGGCAGACAGTTGATGGGCCTGCACCTGGCAGACAACCATGAGGCACTGACCACAGTGAGTCTGGACACCTCACTGCTCCAATGTGTGTCTTCACTGGTCAGCCACAGGCCACAGGAGCGTGGCATGAATCTCCTCATGAGATGCTGGGACCACTGGGCCATGGGCAAGGAGGTCACCTTCAGCCAGGAGCCACTGTCCCTCTATCTCAGGCTCCACGGACAATGTGAGCAAAGAGCACCCCTGCCAGCAACAGGGTGAGTTCTGAGGACGCTGAGGAGGAGAGTCAAGACTGATGGGCGAGCAGCTCTGGGTGCAGGGTCTGTGTGGCAGCACCGCAGGACGCATAGCACAGCTGCCCAGACAGGGAAGTCTGGCTGTGGACACGGAAAGAGGCCAGCCCTTGAGTGGAGAAGCACAGACAGACCGAGTCTCCTTGGAAGTTGTACATGAGGGAGGGTGTCTATTCCATGTGAAATCAGAATTCCCTTATTTTTATTATTATATATTTATATTATATTATTTATATTATATTGTTCCCTTATTATTATTTATAATAAAATGTTTGTAAGATCTGTGTCATAGACTATGTATGCGCTTTACGTGTATGTATTTTTAAACACTGATGTAGAATGCTTTATGAAGACTTTTCTTTATACCTGAAGTGCACTTGATTGATTTTCAACCAGTGTCCCAGACTCAACATGGGCCACCCTATGCAGGATGACAAGGAAGCCCCAGGCCCATTGGTATGGCTACTGGTCAGGGTGTGGTGAACAACCTCACAGGTTCAGACCCTTAGTAATTAAGACGAGGAAACCAAGGGAAAAACAGGCTACAGGACTTGCTGCAGGTCACCAAAATTGTTAGGGCAAGAAGAATGTCCAGAATAAGATCCCAATCACATGCCTCCCTCTTACAACTGATCAAAAATTGTACAAATAAGTTTCTCCTGCAAGATGCTGGACAACCCATGGACACTCTGGTGTTCTGGACATGTCACTGCTCCAATGTGCACCAATCTAGCCACGTTAGTAACAAACAAGGCCAAACATTGGCCAGATAAAACAACATGTTTAACCAGCAGTTGAATATGAAATGTCCACGGGCCTAATGATAGCAAGGGCAGAGCATCAGCAAGCCACAGTGCAGCCTGACCAAGACTGACTGCAGCCCCCTGTTCCAAATAAAGCAAGTTCCTTCCCTGAAAGACACCCCAGCACCTTGCTGCTCCAGGAGGAGGTAGACCTGACCTTCAGGACAGCATAGGAGCAGCTTCTCCTATGCACTCAACTCCAGACTCAATGCATTACAGTGGGACCTGGCGCCACTGCCCACTCCGCCCCAGCCCTTCATGTCAACCACACCCAGATGGCAGGGCCCAAGGTGGCCTCACTGTGCAATCAGCCAGGTTCCCTGTGCCACAGGCAGCTTCTTGTGGTACTTGCTCAGTTCTTCTCATTTTCTTATCTACACCGAAATTGTTACAGTATCAGTGATAACTTCAGAAACAATCTGTAGAACTACCAGAAAATGCACCTTCCACTGGTTGATCTATGGTGTCTTTTCTGATGAATTTCTCATGTAGTTTCCTGGAGGTACAAAGGTGGGTTCAGAGATGAGCTTTTCACTCTCACTGTACAGTCTTCATATTTAAACTTTAACCAACAGCACTCCCCCAAATAAAAACTTATTAATTTAAAAAAGCATTCCAGATTTGCTACCATGTAACAGATGAGAGCCTGTTGGGATCTCTTTACCCAGTCCCCTTGGGGAACAGTGATGTGGATGCTCCTCCTGCTAGGTGGTACCCAAGACCCTCGGACGCCCTGCCTGTGTCTAGATTTTTATCCAAATCCCTCTTCTTGACCCCGTGGTGAACCAGGAGGTGACACATGAGTACAAGCCATTAGACAAACCAACTAGGAGCTACTGTTACTCGCTGTTCAAAAAGCGTGGAGCAGAGGGGAGCTGGTCCACGGTCCCCATGCCGACTCGCTCTGTAGATCTCGGCCCCTGATTAAACACACATGGCTGTGATTTACTCCAGGCAGGCCTGATTGGTGAGTCATTTGGAGGACCTGAGGCCACATTAAGCTGGTTAAAAATTCAGGTGTGCGCTCAAGCAGCAGCAATGGCAGGGAGAGGCAGAAATGCTGCACTTTCCCTGAAGCTGGTGCTGAAGACGAATCCTTATCCTCTCTCCTGATCATGGACACTGGCTGGTGATCTCTACAGACTGCTCTGCAGTGCTCTTTCTGATGCAGTGTAAGTAAGAGACACCATGTGACGTGATTAGCGGAATGCCACTCTTGCTCTCCTTCTCCGGAATACATACTGGGGTTTGAATTACTATTGGGTAGTGCAAGGCCCATGGCATGCCATCTCTGTCTTTCCTTGGCTCTGAAAGAGTCTGCACTCAGCACACACAGCACAGGATGTGTCCATCATGTACCTTATGATTTGATGCCACGTGCACACAAGCACACAGTGTATGCACCATCTGAAGCACACCAGTAACTACGGCTTTGGGAAGCAGATAACGCCTCAGCATCGCGGATCCAATGCATCTTGCCAATGACCTAGTTTGAGGAAGGATGAATTACTGAGTGGCAGCTAACTCCATCAATGGGTTAATAATTTTACGTGCTATTCTTTTTGAAAAGGCTTATTTAAATGTTTATCAGTTGTGCAAAGTAGAGCCGTGCAGGCGATCCGCAAGGGATGGCTCATCATTGCCTATGCATGGAAGCGTTGTAGGAAGATTAAAATAACATTGAGTATATTCTGTAAATGAAGGCGAGAACTAACAGAAGCCCCCAGAGTCCATTATAAATTTTAATAATACATCAAGGTAATGTAACTGAATAACCGATCTCCAAGGGAAGAAACACAACATTTGGCTAATATTACAATTTAAATTATGAAAACAAAAAGAGCTTTTAGTTAATCTTGTCTTTCTGCTTTTATTCTTCAGGCTCTTTTTTATTTTCCCTGAATCCAAAACACCATGTAAACAAATAAAAGTACGGGGGAAAATAAACAGTTTGGCATCTCAGTAGATTAATTAATGCGCTTCAGCCTTGGCACCAGTAGGCGAAAATTATGTGCATAAATAATATCACTAATTAAAAAGATGCAGATTAACATGCAAATAATGTTAATGAGGATCTGCAATTCCAGAGTGGATTCGCATAACATCAACAATTTAATGGGTTGGAAGGCTTGTGTTTGCATTACATTAATAAATTTCAAAGACCTTGCATAAAAAAGTTCTGTCGAGCCTCTGTCTCCCACTTGCGAGTTGTAAATTCTGTGGGCAGTAGCAAGCGCTCGTCAGCAGATGCCAAAGTCATTATCTCAAAGACTGTTGAGAGGTGCCACGTGCCAGCGTGACCAGCTGCTGGGCACTGGGCGGTAGGCACTACTCCGTGCCAATTATTCATATTATTTGGGTAGTCTTGATATTTATTTAAACTGATTAATATTTTGTGCTCTGCATCTTGATCTGGAGGGAAATCATTTTAAGCAAGCAAAGTTAAAAAAAAAAAAAAAAAACCTTATCAGCCTTTGATGTGTCGTGGAAGTTGAATGCATAATGGAATTGATGGAGCAGACGTAATTCCGAACCACAGACAAAAGCAACATAAAGTGTCCCCAACGATCTCATATAATGTTGAAATAAAGTATTATGGCACTGCATTCTAAGTGGGCCGTAATCCACCGGGCTCTATTTAAAAATAAAAGGTCTCGTACTCTGCAAAATGTTGTTTGTGTTGCCCTCTGCTCCACGCAGGCTGTCACGGCTGTGGATGGATTTCTAAGAAGAAAAGCAAAGACTAAGGAAGGCCACTTTGAATTCCTTCTCACACACCGAATCGCTTTCGTCTCCCTCACACTGGGTCCCGGTTTTCACCTGCGCCTCCTGGTGCGTCTTCACACTCTGGGACAGGAAGGAGCAGCGTATGCAGCCGGCAGCCACACAGGTCAGCAGCTTGCCTCTCTCCTGCCCATGAGCTGTCCACAGACAGCCTCTCAGGAGGTTGGACACGTCCCTTCCCTGAAAGCTGATGGTGAGAGTTTCAGGATTCATGAGCGCAGCCCCGTTGCTGTCTGCCCGGGCCAGAATCAATGTGATCAAATCAGGATGCTACCAGTGACGTGGTGCCAGGGTGAAGCTGCACCCCGGGTGGCTATGGGACGCAGCAGGGAGGCACTCCCTCTCTGTGCGGCTTACGGGCACTTTGACACACGTGCACCAACTTGACCTTCTGCCCCGCCAAGGCCCCTCCCTTCACGTGCACCACGTCCCAGCTCCTGAAGCAAGAACAGGCTGCCACCCACCCAGCATGCTCCATTCAAGACAGCTCGTGGATCTGCGCTGTCCACTGACCTCCTCTGTGATCCTCTCCAGGCTCTACTGCCAGCCCAGCCCTTGCAGCTTTGAACATGGGGGCAGCTGGGAGACCAGGAGAGCCTTGGGGGAGGGTTAGGGTTTTCACCTTCTCCTCTGTCCTGCTGACTGAAGCTTCAGGAAGAAACAAAACAATAACAAAAACTCTTAGAGCTTCAAATACAGACTCCAAGTGGCAGTCCCCAGGGTGCTGCAGGTTCCACCTGGGCCTCAGCACATCATCTGTACCTCTTCCCCGCACTCATGGACTGCTGTCCACAGCGGTGCCAATGTGACTTCCCGTGCACAGGCTCAGTCCTTCCCCCGGATTGGCCCGTGCCCCTGGCATCCTGGAGGTGTGAGTTTGAGGCACACCTTCCTTCCACTCTCCGAACCACACCTCCTTCTTGTGCACAGAAGGAAGTGATGTGTTGGAGGGGGGGGATCCTGTTTGTGTCTCGGCCAGGCACCCTGTGCTCGCCTTCTAACTTCTCCTGATGGCACCTCACTAGGAGGCCAGTCTTGTCGGGATGCATCTGTTCATCTTTGCATTTGTGGCAACAAATAGGGGCCATGCTACCAGCACCTGCTCCACCAGGACCTGGTGAGAGCAGAAGGTGGGTAGCTGACCAGCACACAGCATCCGGACCATGCTTCATCAACAACTCAAAGGAGCTGTGGTCTCAGCCATGAACTGAGCATGTGCTGTGGGCTGGGCACCACACAAAGTGCCTTCCATGTTTCCCTGCATTAACTCCCATTCTAACTCTGGCGTCAGGATGCAGCCTTCCTCCAGGGCTCTTGCAGCCTTTCTGACCCTGAAAATCCCGCTCTTTCCTCAGGTGGACAGTCTTCCTTGATGTGGTACCTAGTGTGAAGAGCAAGAAGGGTCAGGAAGTAAAGGAAATAATAACTGTCTTGCTAATTAGGAAAATGTTTCCATTATGAGCCACAGTGGTTAACTGTACCCTAAATTTTCTACCCAAAGGAAGATATAAAAAATATATACCTATGTCTCATGACCTTGACTACATGACTACCAACTGGTCTATAATTTTCACATATTATGTTGGAAAAATAACGCAATTTTTTATCATTGGTTCCCTGGCTGGCAAACACACACACACACACACACAGGAGTACACATATATTTAACAATAATATATATGCATAGACCATGTGTAGCAATAATATATCGCTAAATGCACACAGGCACATACATATGAGAGAATTATGAGGCGTTTGCCTCAAACACACTCCCGTGACATGCTGAAGGAAGTCCACCTTGGCACACTCACCGGTGCTTTGGCAGGTTTGTGGTTTGCTGGTTGAGAGATTCCCCTTGTGCTTCATCATGGAGGTGATGAAGGAAGGACAACTCTCTCGTGTTTTAGAGCCATTCAGAAGCACCGGTGGGGGCACATCCAGCCGCGTGGCATGGCGGCCTGCTCTATTCTGGGCATATCAAGGTAAGTCTGTTTTGTACAAGGAGAGAGGACAGAAATGAGGGGGTGAGAGGAAACCAGAAGAGAAACAGGAGCCTGAAGAAATACCTCTGGAGAAGGGCAGACATTGCACACGGAGTTGCTCCTGGCCCAGTGCACACAAAAAGCTCCAAAAGCAGGGAAGACAGTGTCTCTCTTTGGCCCAGCACATTTTTGTTTCCCCAACCCCCACTGCTCTGAGATGGAGGAGGGCGAGGCAGAGTCTCTGGCTGTTTTACCCCTGGCACCAAATGCAATGAATCCAGGAGTAGAGGAACAGTGTGCCCATCAAGGTACCAGTGGCTGCCTTCCACAGAGGACCAACCACCTGGTCTAACAGCCCCTGGCCAACGGTCTCCTCCAGCTGAATGTGACCATGCCCCACTTTGCAGGTGTTCCTGGAGTTTATGCCTGCAGGCACAGAAGAGGTAGGTCACCCCTTCTCCAGCCTGCTGAAGGCTGTTCTCACAGGTGTCCTCTGGCCAGCCCAGGTCAACACTTTGGGTCCAATGCAGACACAACACACAGGTGGTGCTTTCAAGCAGAATTTAGCCACATACACCCTCGTGGGCATCTAAGAAGACCTGCCTACTCACGTGTTGTCCGACATGGAACACCCTGCAGCAGAGACTCAGCTGACACAAGAGAGCTGGGCAGGCTGGTGGTCAGCAGAGGTGCTCTGCTGTTCCTTCTTGGACTTCTCAGAAGTTTGGGACATCTCACGCAGGCTGCGGGCTTTGGCACATTGAACACTCCCTGTTCCTTTCTCACCTTGCTGGGCTCTGAGAGTGTTTCATTAGAATCCAGAAAACAAGACCGCGACCACAGGACCCTTTCCCTGCAAGTGGGGAAGAAAACAGAATCCCTTCCTGCTGTCACCAGAGGTGCACGGTGGCCCCAGGTCCTCGTCCACCAAGAGCCCAGCAGGTCTCTGTGGTGTCGCTGTGCTGCAGGCCTGCCTGCACCTGTCCTCTGCGGGGCCTTGCCTTTCTCAGCAGCCCCAACGTTCACCACCCTAGGGGCTGGAAGACCCATTCAAAGGAAAGCCCTGGGGCCATTCGCCATTTCCTAAGCCTAATCTTTCCTACTCACTTTTCTGAAAATGTACAGAGGGGTGGGGGGCACTCTGAATTTACACTTCCAAGGTAAATCTTGCCCAGTTTATACTGGTTGGGATCACATTTCCATGTGTTTAATGAGGGAAAAAACCCTAAAAATTATTTTCTGGACTTGGGCATAAAGTGATTCAACGTAATTAAGGACCAAAATTTCCCTTAAAGATTTAAATTATCTCAATTGGCCATCAACACGTCCCAAGTTAGCTAGATAATTCGCAACACTTCATTTCACTAACTACCTTCCAATAGGGCTTCATAGGGTTGGAGCTCTACTAACTGAGCATACCCCGATGCCAGGCTCAGGCAGCACTTCTGGGCACTGGGCCCTGTGCACCCGACCTTGCCCACATGCCACTCTGCTCCTCCCGGGATCCTGCCCCATGCAAGCTGGTGAAGGGTGCAGCATCGGGGACTTTCTGCAGGATGGGAATTCGTGGGCCAGGGGGACCCCTGCGAGGCTCCCAGGTAGCCTGCTCTCTGGAGACCCAGCAAGACCCACAGGATGAACCCCGTGCCATGTCGTCCCACCCAGAGGCAACCATTCTAGGCGCAGTGCCCGGTGCTCTGCTGCTTCCTTTCTTCAGGACATGTTATTTCTGGGGACATATTTTTCTGACTCCTGCTGTTGTTGTGAAGAACTGAAATGTTGGGGGACCTGGCAGCAAATTTATCTTCCAAATTAGGTGGTCCTGAGTCGCAGTTTGTCATAAGTTGCCCTTGTGGTTAACGTTTCTAATGATGATAAAAAGTAGCTCCCCATTTATGAGTGCCACCTCCGTTCCAAGCGAGTCCCCTGAGCCTCCTATGCCTATTGACGCGGCTGGAGGAGGAGGCGGGGCTGACTGCCTTTTACAGCCAGGATTGAGGGCCTGGGTGATCCTGGTGACAGAGCCACAGCGTGGAAGAGCTGGCACTGGAAGTGACATCTGGAAGCAGCTGGGGGCTGGGGCAGCGCTGCAGGCCACCTCTGCCTTATGGATGATGCGGCACTTTCCCTTGCAGCAGTTCTGACGCCAGAGTGTGGGGCAGCCGCGGAGCACCAGGCTCCCCCAGGACGAAGGAAGACATGTGTGTCGGGAGGAGCACCTCCCGAGATGCCCAGCCTGGACGAAGCCAGGCCCAGCCCTTGTGCTCTCCTGAGCTCTGCTTGCGGCGTATCTCCATGAGAAACTCTCCCGCCCCAGCGCCTCCTGTAAAACCTTTCCAGCCCACAGGACCCCATCAGATAAGCCCTCCCACGAAGCCAGACATGACCTTCCAACTCCCCATTCGTCCAGAGCACTTGAGCCACACTATACACGTTGCAGTTACTGGCCATTCGGTTTGGGTGCGATATTCAAATGGTCCTGGGCAATGATTTGGACTACACAAGGACCCACTGTGGAGGAGGACCGTCCGCAAGGAGGTGGGCTCAGAGACGGCTAATTCTGGCATGAAGAGGACTGTCCTCTGCGGGAACCCTGTGAGGAGTTTTCTCTTAATGGGGCTTCAGTGAGACACCCTGAAGCTCTAAGGAGAAGTCATGAGGCAGGTCACCTAGTGCATGATGGGGTGAGGCTTTTCAGGAAGACCAAGCAGCATGAGGAAACTCTAGCCGGGGTGCTGAGGAGTCCATGACTGCAGCAATTAGCAGAGGGCGTGTGGGGTGGAGGGGCTGGGGAGCATATCCAGGGCTCCTGATGGGCACTCAAGTGGTCTTCTAAAGTCAGGTTTCCATCAAAGTGGGTCTCTGGAGACAAGGATCTGGGGATGGTGGGTGGGAATGGAGGAGGGAGGTGGGGCAGGGCTCAGGATGGTCACAGTCAGCTGCTGGGTGGAGGGACTCCCCTCCCACCAGCCCTGGGGTCTCGACTCATCTTGGTGTGTTCTTCCTCTGAGGAGGTGATAAAGCGTGAAACAGGTCATGGTTGCGAGCGTGCTTTGCATGGTATCTAGCCACATAAAAAGCTCTATGCACATGATCTCGAGGTCAACAGCAGTGGCCCAGAGAAGAGATGAGGAGCCCCAGGCTCAGTGCGTCCTTCCTCTCCCTCTGACCCAGGACAGTTGGCAGGGAGGACGCTGCCCCTTTTTTCTTGACCCTGATTTTCTGTCCCGCTTTGTCCCTGTGAGGTAGACTTGATTCCCAGACTGGCATGCTTGGAGGGTGCTCTCAGGAGCACATGAGAGTGGAGACGGAGTCCTCACACCGTGGTGCAGTCACAGCCAAGGACCAGAACAGCCCTGTGAGGGTCGGGACAGGGATGCGTCTTCAGCAGCGTCTGTCCTGGCAGCCACAGGTGTGAGCTGCCTGAGGAGGGCCGTAGGCTTAGAGCACACGCCCTGGTGAAGGACGTCTCTAGAGAGACACTTGGGAAGAAGCCACCAGCAGGCAAGGCTCCTGCAAAGGAGGACAGACTACGTCGGCCAAAAGGGAGCAGCGACCGGAACCACAAGCACCCTGGCCTCGCCCTCCTCAGAGCGGCTTCACCTCGCCCTGCAGCCCCTAAAGAGTCTCTTTGCCTGAAAACCCTTCAAGAGAAAGGAGAACTTCTCCCTTGGCTAAGCTGGCCACGGTGGCTGCCCTCCTGGCTTCAGGGTCCTCTTCCCTTTCTTCCACCACCCGAATGGGTGCCTCCTCCACAGTCTTGCTGCAAGCCTGCCTCACCTGGTGGTGACACATGGCCTCATCCCAGAGGTGCTGCCTTCTGTGGTCTTCAACTGGTGGGACCCTCACTGCCAAATTCAGTCCAGTGAGTTTGACATGGGGCCTTGGAGGACTCGCTGGGGGTCACTGGACTTCTCCTGCCCTGTCATGTGGCAGCCCCCCACTCTTCCTGCTCACCTCCACACGGTCCCTGCCTTGGTGGGGGCACTCCTCTCCCTGCTTTCTGGCATCTGTCACAGGGACCCCCAAGTATGCATCAGGCAGGCCGAATTCTCAGTTCCTGGGGAGGTTAAAGGCTCTCTTGCTGAGGTCCCTGGGGAAGAGGTCCCTGCTGTGAGCCATGGGCTCTAGACCCATAGAACCCACAGTTGGTGAACAGGTATGAGGGCAAGCAGGGCCACTCACCGCCACCCCTAGCATGCTGGGCCCATGTGTTCTCACCACTGAGGATAAGGCACGACATGCTAGTCACCAAGTCCTGCTGACAGTCCTGAAGAGTGCTGGCCAATCCCTTGGGCATCTCACAGCTGGGGTCTCAGCTACACGGTAAAAGGTTGTTCCCACTGGAGCAGGGCCAGATCCTAGGCTGCGGGGAGACCTGGGGTCCCATGGCCTACTGCCCTCCATACACTGAGGGCTGCTGTGTTTCTTGGTCTGACAGATAATGGATGCCAGTGCCTCAGACCCTGAGTGGGCCTTGGGCAGCTGTGCTGGCTGAGGATCTGTAGCAAGAAGGTGGGGGGCGGTCTTCTAGAGACCATGCGTTCATCCTAGGCAGAGGAGTCTCACTCCTTAGGTGATCAGCCTGACACCAAAGCCACAGCTGTGGCCTCCAGCCATGCTGCCACGTCAGTGGCTCAGTACAGGTCTCTGTTGCTGGTAGATGGGACACAGGTAGATGGTCGCTCTTAGGCAGAGGAACCCAGCCAGTGTAGGAAAGTGGAAGCTCAGGCCACGGCTCCAACCCTTCCACCATGGCCAGCCCTTCATGGGTCCACTGACCACAGTTAATGTCTACTGAAGAGGTTATCCTGCTGACCTGGGTGGCTAGTGACTGTGTTGCTCCAGTTTTCATTGCTGTGACACAGACCCAAGGAGAAGCGACTCGGAGGAGGAAAGATTCATTTTGGATCCCAGTTTTGGAGGTTTGAGCCCGTGGTGGGCTGCTCATTGCTTGGGGCCTGAGGCAAGGCAGAGCATCATGATGGAGGATGGGCAGCGGAGGACTCCTCGGCTCCTGGTGGCCAGGAGGCGCAGAGGGAGTCAGGGATGAAGTACGGTCCCCAGGGCACGCCCCCAAGGACTCATTCCTTCAACTAGGTCCTACATGCTACACCCCCCACCACCACTTACACCTTCAAATTACTAATCCATCGATGGGGTTAGAGCCCTTATGACTGGATCAGCTCCCGAGAGCCCCCCTGCACACGGCTGTGCAGGGTGAGGCCTCCGGCGGACTTCCAGGCCTAACATGAAAGCGCCTCTCCCATGGCGGGTGCCCTGGGGTGGGTTGCCAAGCAGCACCATGGCCTCCCCCCTCGCTCCCCACTCTGCAAAGTCAACTGACACCTCCGCCCCAGGCTCTGCTTCTAAACCCACCCCCACTCCCTGCCAGTCCCCTGCGTGAGCTGCCCTTGCCTCTGCCTGGGTCCTCGCTTCCCACACCAGTCACTCGGCCAGTGCATTGCCGGGATTTGCCCACAGGGCACGTGCCCTCACCATTGTCCCCAGGGCCACCTGAGGTGGGTAGCAGAGCCACTGAAGGGCTTCCTCAGGGTCATACACCAGGAGGATCCAGCCTGAGCTAGTCCTCTCTCTCCATCAGCCTCTCCCAGTGGGTGGCCCTGTTTTGAGCCGAGAGAGGGGCAGGCACATCAGGGCCCTGCTCACAGCCTGCAGGTGGCCCGTGGCCCCACTCATGCTTGTCACCTGCATCTTCCACTGGGTCCCACAGGCCCTCACACCTAGGAGTCGGTGGGTCTGAGGGAATGCAGCCCAGGTGCACCCCTGGTCCCCACGGGCTCCGCCTCAGCCAGGGCCAAGGCACCAGGGTCTTCCATGCAGTGCTCCCTGTGTCCTTGCCAATCGCAGCCCAGGAGCCTTGGGGACTCTTTTGGTACCAGGGTTTGAAGACGAGGTTCTCTCCCACAGCGGCACATCCACAGCCCCTTTTATCTTTATTTTTATCTCGAGACAGAGTCCTGTCAAGCTGTTGAGACTGACTTTGAACTTGCTACTGTTCAACTTCAGACTCTGAAGTCACTGGGATTATAGGCCTGGGTCACCACGCCCAGCTTCTGTGACTCTTGAAAGACAGGTCAGAAAATGCTGTGGGTCATGCTGCCTCCAGAGGGGGGGACACCCCTGGGCATGGCACTTCTCTCTGAGTGAAGGGAGGTTGGAATGAAGCATGCCCTTGGGGTGGAGGGGGTGGTGTCTGCACAGTTTCACACAGAAGCACTTCCCTCCCGAGCAGACCCTGGGTCTGGCTGGGATTACATGCACCCTCTGAAGCCATGGGTCTTCCCTTCCTATACTCACTTGTTGTATGAACCTGTTTTATTAACATGGTGTCTTTGCCCAGTGCACTAGGGGTCTACTCTTCAAAATGGCCAGTGGTGTAGACTCCACCTCCCTCACTGTCATGCAGGGACTGGGTTATCCTAACCCTGAAGCAAGGCTGATGTACTTCTTTTCCCTTCAAACTAATGCAAACATAAGAATGAGCAGGCATTTGCCGGTCAGTGGGCACGTGCCACTCTAACCCAGTCTTGCTGTGGTTCCACATCCGGGTTCAGTGCTGAGAGGACTTCTGCATGGCTGGGTTGCAATGGCCAGCTGTTAAACTCTGGGCTAGGCTTGGTTTTTATGAAGGCTGGACTGTGAACTCATTGGGGGTAACTGGGCCACCCCTCCACCCCCTTTATGTCATAAGGGGATGCTGATATCTTCTGTCCCCCAACTCCAGTTTTCAGTATAGTTTGGTATTTACCATCCTGGATAGACATGGACACCCTCCTGGGCTCCTCTCGACACACAGCTCACACATGCAGAGCCGTGTGGAGCTTGGCCACTGCAGAAGGCCAACACTGCAGTCATGTGCATGGGTCAGGGTGGATTTGTGGATGCAAGAGAACCACTGTGAGCCTGGC
This sequence comes from Marmota marmota marmota, assembly GCF_001458135.2. Taxonomy (NCBI): domain Eukaryota; kingdom Metazoa; phylum Chordata; class Mammalia; order Rodentia; family Sciuridae; genus Marmota; species Marmota marmota. Next base: position 2,225,632 of record NW_026000068.1, on the reverse strand, counting down.
CTCTAATTCCATAACCTGGTGCCCACACACCTCCATCTTACAGGGCAGCCACAGTACGGTATAGGCCCCAGTACCTGTGTCCTCTCAGACCTGTGTCCATCAGCCCTCCAGAGCCAGCATCCTGCCCTTTCCCCAAGAGGGCTCCAAGGCTCCTCTTGGGAAGGACCCCAAGGCTCCCACTGAGTACGCTCACCCTGTAGTGCTGCAGGGTGCTCCCATGGGGCCAGCCTCCTCCTCAGGTGACACCCTCTAGCTGCAAACACAGCTGTGGGTCCAGAGGAGTCTGACAAGGGATTCCACCTTGGGAGGCGCAGCCCAGGGCTGTGTGACCCTTCTGCCTGGCTTCCTTGCAGCGTGTAGGCAGAGCCATGCTGTGTTGGCTGCTGGGTTCCTTGACCACCTCAGTACCTCTTGAGTCCAGGCCCTTGTGGCCGGCCTCCAGCCTTGCCCAGCTTCATGTTCAGAGCCCCCCGCCCCCCGTGAAGCAGCGCTCTGCAGCCCATGCATCCCCATGGATATCGGGATCCCTGATAGCAGCAGCTTCTAAAAGCGACCTGCAATCGAGCTGGATTCTGGGTACTTTCTCTTCTGGGACAGCTCTGGCTTGGTCATTGCTGGGGATCTTCCCTCCTGGGGCAGGCCTCCTGTCCAGGAAGCCTCCTCTGCCCGCAGTCCTAGAGGCTTGCTTCCTCTCCACGTGGCTTGGCCCACTGCTTCCGCAAGTTTCCCACGCGCATTTGGCAGCACGTTAGCACTGTCCCTTGGGGGGTCCAGAGTCTGACAGGGCTCCTGTGGTAGACAAAATTTCCATTTCTGAAGTTTAAAGCCCACCCCATTGACCCAGCACCCTGGGAATTAGTCCATGCTCAAGCCAGTGGGTGTAGGAGGGTCCCACTCCTCCTCCTGGAGGATCCCATCCCTCTCCAGGCAGGCTCAGCATCCCCAGGGGGCAGAGAGATGGGCAGTGTTGACCCTGAAGGGAGTGTGTGCACGAGTGTGTGTACCTCCGTGTGTGTGCCTGACAAAGCAGAGAAGACCTGCACCATCCTAAACCAGGACCAGAGAGGGCTGGCTCTTCTGGAGCCCAAAGGCCAGGGCTCTTCAGGTGCCGTGGACTGAACAGCCCCGCCCACATCCAGGAGCCTGGTCCGTCCAGCAGATGTCCTGTTGAGGCCTTTGCTGAGATGCTTTTTCTCCTATACCAGGCTGGACCGGAGCCCCCACTTCTCTGTGGGGAGGGCATGTGGGCTCCTGGGAGCCTGAGGCCCACCTGACTTCTGTGCTGCGACTCTCCCCCTCTGTCCCCAGGATGCGGGTAGCTGCCCGCAGTGCATCTGGCTGCATCTGGCTGCATCTGGTGTTGAGGTGCTTGGGTGGTGTCCCTGCCCTTCAGTGCCCCTCAGCAGCTGTGCTAAGCACTGGGTGGACACCCGTGTGTCAGGTGTCAGACTCTGGAAGGGACAAGTGAAGAAGGGGGAGGGCAGAGCGCAGGCCTGGTCCCCTGGCAGCCCTCGGGGGGCTTCAGGAGTGGCCTCAGGTGCAGAGGCCCTCCCCCCGGGCTCTTTGTCTGCGTCTCCCTGTTTACATGACACTCGGAGATGGTCCAGATCTCATCTTCTTCCTAAAATATTGCCAAAATTCCTCACGGATTTCTCTGAGGTGGTTGAATAATCTCTTATTTTGCATGTCAAAGAGCTGGCCCTGTTTTTAAATATTACTCTCCCAGTCTGCTTTCATGTGGGATCAACAAGGGGAGAGTGCTCAGCTCTAGAAGGTACTCAGGCAAGTTTGTGAGAATTTTCTTTTGTTCTGAAGAGTGCTCAGCTGAGCTTCTCCACCCAGCCCAACCAAGAGGCCTGATTCTTCCCTGTGCCCCCCGCCAACCTGCTGGACCATCTGGCATCTGGTCACTGCTGGGGTCCTGTGGCCAGTGTTCTGAGCCTTTGACATTGGGGCTGCCCTTCTTCCTTTCTATGTCGGACTCTTTCCTGCTCAGGTCTTGCTGAGTAGAATTGTCTGTTTCCAAATGGCAGAACGTCTCTCCACGATGTGCAATTATCACAGGAAACTGAGCAAAATCTTCCCACGAAGCTTTAAGTAAATAAATAAGTAAATAAAACAGTAAAAGCTTTAAGTAAATAAAACAGTGAATTTACTTTACCAGTGCTACAAAAGACCCAGTGATGTGCCATTCGGGGTCAGGTACGGGGGCTGACATGTCATTGGAACGTAATCAGTATAAGAAAGGGGGACGAGGCCCTGAGGGAGATCATCTGGAATTGCCACAGGGAAGCTCACGGGTGTGGCCTGCTGAGCCATGGTCCAGGCCAGTACTGACGGACACAATGCACCGTGCCTCGTGGTGGAAGCCCATCGTGAGCAGCTGCCTGTGCTGTGTGGTCTCTGGCTGGGGAGGTGGACACCAACAGAACAGGTTTACAGGCAGGAAGTCTCTGGACAGCTGGTGAATGCTGTTCCCGCCCTGCTCCACCATTTGTCCTGTGGATGCCAGGACTTCTGGCAGGTGTGGGTAAAGGGTTCCGTCTCCTTCAGAAGGCAAAGGGAGAGGCAGACATGCCGCGGCCCATACCAAGGCAAGGGTTGGCCTGGCGTCCCTAGAGCCCCTGCAAGGCCTCCAGGTAAACTCCACATGCAGTCCTGAGCCCAGCCCTGGTGCAGAGGCCTGACCACTGCCCCCCAAACCTCACTGACCCCTCCCTCTGCTCTGTGGGCATAGACCTTACAGACGGCACTCCTGACCACCTGCCCCTGGCCTCCCGTTAGGTTTGGCTTATGGCAGACACAGGAAGAAGGAAGGGGAATCTAGGATACCTCCTTGTTCCCAATCAGGTAGCCTGTCCTGTAGCGGCTCCACCTGCTCCGTGGTCCTGGAGCTTGGGATTCCCCTTTAAGGGGTGTCTTTTCTGTGGCCCCTCTGTTGGCCACAGCCTTGGCTCCTCAGCCCTGGTGGCCCTTCCTCCTCCCTAGGGCTAACAGAGCCTGTGGCGACTCCCAAGCTGCTGACCTCAGCTTACCCACCTTCCCCTGCTAGTAACACATCTGTAAATGCCCCCTGTTCAGGAACCCTCTGGTGCAAGCTCTTTCTAGCTGGACCCTGACTGGCACCTTCCCTAGAATCTTGGCCCGGTTGCTGGCTGCAGCAAAACATCCTGGCCTGGGGGGTCTGTAGACATCATGTGCTCGTTGCACACAGCTCTGCTAGTCCACAATCAGGGCGAGCCGGGCTCCGTGTCTGGTGTACCTCTTTTTCAAAGATAGTGCCTTCTTGGTGTCCCCACTTAAATGGAGAGTGGAGACAATCTAGGAAGTGCGTCAGGACAAAGCAGCCCAGCAGACACCTTCAAAGTGCTCACTCCTGCTATTCCACAACTCTTGTCTAGATCAGCATGATGTGCTCGAGGGACCCTCAGCTAGGCACCAGGAAATAAATTGCTCCCTTTGTCACATTTGGTTCCCAAAGTTGCTCACATGTGGGTGCCCAGGAGATAGACACAGGGCCACTCAACTTCCTGCTTTAGTTAGCAATGTGGGGACATAGGTGCTCATGATTCTCAGCCACAGGGAACAAGTGGCCGGGCACTTGGGGCACTCTCGGGGAATCACCTGCTCCAGAGAAGGAACAGCTCCTAGAAGAGTCGGCACCTTGCCCTCCTGCTCCTGGTCACCACTCCCTGCTCCGTCCACTCTGCTGCAAGCCCTTCCTTCCCAGCTGCCCCCTGCACACTGCTTCTGCACACACGTGCACACACAAATGTGCACAAACACATCTACCTCCACACTCCCACACACGTGCACACACCCGTATGCTCATGGCTAGAACACAAGCACACACTCACAAGATACCCACAGAACCTATGCACACAGCGGCAACATACGCTTTGGTACACCTACCCTCTCATGCACACCCGGCACACAGCTCACCCCCGTGCACCCGCAGGACGTGGTAAGGATGACCCTGGCCTTTGGGCCACTCCTACGTGGTCAGAGAGCTGCTCCCAGGCGGCCGTCTGCAGGAGTGTGAGAGGAAGGCCCGCGGGGCAGGCATTTCCACACCTCCTCCATTGTGCTCAGGTTGTCTGCACTTTGCTTTCTACAAGTGATGTTCAGGCTGCAGAAAGGAAAATGGCATAGGGGCCTTCAGGACCAGCGGCCCCAGGAGAGGATGTCGGTGAAAGTTGAGGTCTGTGACAATGACACTCTGGCAGCTTGTTAGGCATGTCTAGGGAGACATCACCACTGTCTCTACCCAATTTTCTGTAGACCAAGTAAGGGAAGGCTTGTTACTTTTATCACCCATGGTCAGGGTCTGGAGAGACCATACTGAAAAGGTAGCATTCGGGAGGGCTCTGGTGGCCAGGGCAATGCCCATTGCCTCCCCTCTACCAAGAGGGCAACCACAGCACCTGGCCAAGTGGACAACCTTGACATTGACCAGCTGCTCAGTCAGTGCTGTCCCTGGAGCAGGAAAAAAGGGCACTCCTGACTTCCCCATCTCAGCAGATTGCCAGCAGAACAGCACTCACTGTCCCTGCCTCCTCCATCCCTGATGGGTGGGGTCACAAAGCCAGGCCCCCGGAGGTGCAGAGCAAGGCTTTGCAGACAGGAAGTTGTCATCAGCCCCCAGCAAGAGCCTGCTCGGCCCAGGAACTCCACACTCAGAGTTTGGAGAACAGCACTTTCCTGGCCAACTTTGTCACTGAGTCACCACGTGATCCCAGTGGCTGCCCCCCTATGTCCTGCCATGTGGCCCTGGAGTCACCCAGAACTCACTGTAGTGCATAAAACCCAACCCCTCCCAGAAGGAAGCAGAAACTCATGGTCGATGGGAATAGCAGCTGCCTGTGTGGACCCAGCCCTCAGGATGAATCTGGACAGAAGCCCTCGCCCTTCCACCCCCTTCCCCAGGGCCTGCTTCGGCCGAGCCTTCTGGACACATGCCCCGCTCCCTGTGGCTGTCCATGGCAGGGCTTCTTCTCTTTGCCTCAGGATGCTTCTGTGTTGGTCTCAGTTCTCTGATAACACAGGCTTGGAGGCCACAGGGAGCGTCTTCCTCTTCCCCAGCTCAAAGCATCGCCCGCTCAGCTCCATATACTAATTAGATGGAACTAAAATGGAAGTTTGGAATCTCGAGATAACAGGTGTGCATTTTGAGTATGAGCCTGTTGTGGAGAAATGATCTTTATAGTTGGGGAAAAACATCTGAGTGTCCTAAATTGCATCACAGAGAAGAAGAAAAAAGCAATCTCCTCGTGATGTTCCCGCTAATAATACCAAAGCCTACTGATGAAAAGCAGGATGAGAAAAGCCAGTTTTCTGAACGGGGACCCACTCACTGTGCTCACCTGCTTGCTGGCTTACCTGGACGGCCCCAAGTCAGGATGCTTTTAAAATGGAAATGTCTGGCTGTGTGGACTCAGAAGCCTGGCAGGTCAAAGGTGTGCACCTGTGCCTCCAAAGACACAAGGGGCAGGAGGTGTCTGCGTTCTCTCCTTGGATGGCTTGGGTGACTCTAACCTCCTGCAGTTGCAGTTTCCCGAGGACGAGGATGTGTGCTTCGGGATCCCTGCACACTCCTGCATTGGAGGGTTTTCTGCTCCTCTCGCCAGAACGTGAGTGCCGGCAGGAATTCCCTGGGTCTGATGCCATCACATCTTCCGCAGGGTTACAAGCTTCTTCAGGTATTTGCTACTTTTTTTTTTTCCAACTCTGATATCAAGAAGCATTTTCCAGCCAACTGGAATAAGTGATGCCTCCAAGTCGTTCCATGAAAAATATCATACAGGACACGTTTTCCTAGCCGTGCAGAATTTCAAACTTTGACTATGAAGGTCTCTCAGGAACAAGTGGCCCAAAAGACCATGATGCTCTCTACGAATAGAAGTAGAAACACAGAGTTGCCCAGGGGAGCTCTGTCCAGGCGAACAAGAGCAACAGGAGCATTTGAAATACAAGGGAATGTCCAAGCAAAACTTGCCATGCAGAAATGGAGCAAGCCCTGAAAATCGAGAACCCCAATTTTTAGTCTCCCAGCGTGCCAGGACCGCTCTGAGTCACTTCCTGCCAGCCAAGCTTGCCAATTGACCCAAATAAGAAAATCAATAAAAGGTACTTATTCTCATTCTGAGAAAAGACCCCGGTCCTCTCTGAGGTGCTCTGGGTCCTGCCAGATCCCTAGAGGTTGAGAAAGCGGACAGCGGCAGACCCTTGGAGGCCAGCTTGATGTCCTCCGGGGGCTCCATCCTGCACCAAGCACACAGACCTTCTTCCTGGGAAAGCCAGCCGCAGAGAGTGGGCAGCAAACCTGAGAAGGCGCATGCGGGTGGAACCAGAGGGAGACGCAGCCTCCTCCCCAGCAGCTCCATGACGCAAAAGGAGCCAGCCAGCAGCGTCGTGTTTGTTGAGCCAAGGTGGGTACAAGCAGAGAGAGGTCTCATCTGCAACAAGCCCAGGGAGCAGACTGGCAGAGAGACAGAGTCCTGGGTCCTGAGCCTAAATGTGCCGGGCCAGGAGGGGGATGCTGCCGGTTGAGTAAGGAGGGTGCCCACCCCAACCCAGCTCCATTTTCCTCACGACAGCTGGAGCTCCTCAGCTTTGAAGCTCCTGATTTGCAGTTTCCAAGTGAGGAAACTTGGGAACTTCACTCCTAGAGCGGCCTGCTCCTGCCAGGTGCTCTGCGAAGGTCACAGAGCCAACACTCCTCCAACAGGAGAGGTGAAGCACTCAGAGGTGGCAGGTCATGACCCAGCCCAGGGCTCCGGGAGGCATTTCCAGAATTCACCACTACTTCTGTGCTGTAGGTCACAGCTGGGGTACAGAGGGTCTCGCCCAGGACAAGCTTCTGTGGTGACCTCATAGCCAGGCTGCCCAGGAAGCGATGCACTTGGTCAGTGTCTTCCTAGGTGGGTGCCCCGGCACTGAGGACAGCCCGGCCTCTGCGGCCTGCTGGGTGCTCTGGAGACCAGGAAGGAACTGGCAGGAAGAGTCTTCACAGGAGCAGGGGAGGCTGGGATGTGGGGACCTGAGGAGGGCAGACACTTTTCTTCTCATTTCAGGGACAGAGCAAGGACTGCAGGGAACACAGGACAGCTGTGCAGGGCACAGAGCTTCATGGAGGCTGGTCACCAGTGGACAGCTTCCCAGCGGCTCCAGGACAGAAGGAGAAAGGCACGTTTTGTAAATAAGTGTGAGGCGCTCTTGGGTGGCCCTGTGGTTCATCGCGGGTTCTCAGCATGCACGTGTCCTGGGTGTTGCCAGGAGAGGCGAGAGGCGGGGACGCGAGGACCAGTCCTTCCTGGCCCATCTGCACCAGTTGGCAGGGAGGCTCCTCTTCTCCTGCCCCCAGACTGTCCTTTCCAGGGTACATCACACTTGGTCACTCTGTCTTTGGGTGGACCACTCCTTCTGACAGGACAGCAGAGGAGCAGGCGACCCCTGGCCCAGGATGTGACCCTTGGCCCTGCATGTGACTTGTGACCTGAGGGTCTGGGCTCCGGTAGTGGTCTGATGAGTAGGAGGAAGGTGGGCTCTGGTAGGAGCCCGGGTCCCTCATCCCTGTTCCTTGGCTCATCTTTTGGGGGTGAAGGCAGGCAAGACGGGATGGGGCAGGGTGTCACCCACCCTGAGTCACAGCCACCCAGGACTGACCATGAGGTGACACCTAGCCAACATGGGCACCACCTGGCGGGAGCTTCCTTGGCCTCCTGCATCCCACAGTTGGGTGTTCAGAGAGGAGGGCCCTGCCTTGGGCAGCTGCAGACCGCAGGCTCTGAGAGTGACCCTCTGTGACGAGTGGCTTCCCTTCCCTTCCCACACACCAGCATGCCCCGATGGTTTTGCAGAGATCTCTTTTAAAAATCAATTATGGGTCAAAAGAATGAATTCACAATTTCTGTCTTGTGCTTCCCTGAAAAACAAATGTTTGTTGTACAAAGTGGAGCTGGCCCCGGGCAGCCCTGAGTTTAGACACATGGAGTTGTGTGTTTCACACAGAAAACATTCCGCGGTTGCTCCCTCGTTGGAAGCTAGGCGAGCGAATCCTCGAGAGCTCGGGTAGTGTTGGGCCTTCTTCAAGCTTTCCTCGTCCCAGTCCTCCATCGCAGCAGGTCTGGGGACACCTGCTAGAGAGGTAAGGAGCCGGGTCCAGGAAAGCTCTGGGGACACCTGCCTGTGCCAGTCTTGGCTGAGGAGCCCAGCTGAGCCTGAGGCCAGAGGCAGAGCAATGACCTCTTCAGAGAGCACCTGGGCAGCTGGTCCACCACGTATACGGGGACTTGCTTCTCACTCTGGCCACATCCTGGGCTCCACAGATGATGGCGGACGCACTTCAGCCATGGGAGAGGTCACCTGTCCGTGGGCTATGATAACCCGCAGGGTGGGCAGGAAGGAAGAGCTGCGTTCCTGGATGTACCCACGCTCACAAAGAGAGAGGAAGGATGTGCTGACGGTGTCACAGGCTCTCACAAGAGCCCATGGGGACCTCAGGGAGCAGCACCCCTGAACACAGAGCAGATTGTTGTGGCCCAGCTTAACGGTACCAGTACCATCAGGTGAGGTTCAGAATAGGAAGAAGCATTTATTTTAGCTGATAATGAATTTTTTTTTTTTGGTGCTTTTCCAAAGGACACTTGTCAAAACAAGCTGGCGGCTGGCCCTTCCTGAGAAAACACAGCGAAGCCGTGAAAACTGCCCAGAGCCCCACGACTCACTCCCCTCCCAGAAGAAACCCAGAGGGGCTGAAAAGGGACAAAAAAGAAGACTCTCCGCGGGGCACTTCATACCTGTGTGAGGGCGCGAGTATGGCATGGGCTTAGGGAGACTTGTACCCTTCGTTCTCCACCCACGTGTCCGCCCCACAAGCCCTTCCCCAGCACGGGGAAGAGTGCTGAGCCAAGTCCACTGCGTCCTTCTTCAGGGCTAATGACAAAGACCCACATGAGTTCACTGATTTCACAAACCACATGAACCAATACAGGTCAGAGCTGATGGGAGCTGAGGGATCCTGGATGGGCCCAACTGCATTTGGATAGGCTTCTCTTTTGCAGGAGCTCCTGGCCAGACTACACACACTGAGCCGGACACTCTAGGCCTTGGGGGATGCTACTGTTCAAATCAGGCATAGCTCCCATGCTCCAGGCGGGTTACCTTTTGTGATCAGAACCCTTGGTCATGAATGCTTTTTAAAAAAAAGCAAACCTGATTAGAAGATGAAGAGGAAGGCATGGTTCACATAACAGAGCAGTTAAGATGAGAACTGGACGCAGGGGTCGATACGGTGCCATAAGGGCACTTTCTCTTTCCAGGTCTCCATTCTGCTCTGGATTGATCTCTCCCTGGGGAGACAACAGGGGACCCACTCATGTATCACCCCGCTGGAGGGACGGAAATGCCATTGAGGGGCAACCAGTACGCCCACTCCCCCACCCATTTCCCAGGGACTCTCTTGGGGTTTTGAAACAGAGCTTTAATAAGTGGAAGTGTTTATACTCTTCCCATCCACGAGTGCCTCCACCCTCCTGGTCCGTTGCTAGTTTCAGAAGACTGTTCCACGCCTGATCACACAATGCCCCGCACTCTGGGGTTTGCTTCGATTACTCAGGAGAATCGTCAAATGGCTTCACAGGCCACCAGAGGCAGAGGCAGACATGCAAGCCCCATGGCCTATCACCTTCAAAGGTTGGAGACATGCAAAGCAGTGTGTCAGGCACCATACTGTGAGCTCACAAGCTCAAGGTTTGGGGCAAGGAGACATAGGACAGGGCGATCCCAGGAAAAACTGAACCCGGCTTTGATCTGGTATCCACTGGGAATTAGAGTCTAGGTGGTGTGTGCTGAGGCTGGGTGCAGGGACCTGGAAAGGACACCAAGGGGGCAGTCGGGAAATGGCCCTGGCCTGGTGCATGGACAGCAGGGGCATCCCAGGTCACCTCCTGGAATACAACCATGTGTCACACTGTCCCCACAATTTAGAATCTGCCTTGTCTTCAGATCACCCACAAGAAGAGCCCTGAGGTGCAGAGCAGGCCCAGTGAAGAGGTGGAGAAGGAGAATCGGGCTGGGGAGGCTCCAGGCTCAGGACCTTGGCCCTCCAGCCCCTCACAGGCATGTTCCAGATCTGCCAGCTGTGACGTGGGGCACTTGGCAGCTGCAGGTGCACCACCCAACAGGCCAGCATCATGCTCCCCGAGGGCTGGGTAACACTGAACAGAACCTCCTGGTGCTGCAGAGTGTTTCAGACAGATAGAAAGAAGGTGAACTGGCATGGCAGGAGGATGCCAGGGCTCCCACTGACCTCTGCTCTCTGCACAAGAGATGAGCAAGAGAGAGCAGTCTGGGTGTCCTCTCCCATTTTGAAGAGGGTGGTATCAGTTGAATGGTGTGCCCCCAAATCCATGCCCACCAGAACCTCAGATCGCATTTCATCTTGACTCTGTTCTTAAAGATTCAATTGCTACTCTTGATGGGATCACTCTGGATTGGAGTAGTCTCTGGCCAATGACTGGTGTCCTGAGAAGAGGGAAATCAGGTCACAGACAGACAGATGGTGGCAGAGACTAGAGTACACAGACCCAGGGACTCTGTCTGGGACATAGGGCCACTGCCAGACTCAGGAGGAGGCAGAAGACCCTTCTCTGCATTTCCAGGGGAGCACGGCCCTGCTGCACCCTGGCCTCAGAGGCCGGGCCTCCAGAATGGAGAGATTAAAGTCCTGTTGTTTATGTGTCTGGTGTGAAGCACTGTGCAAGGCACTTCCAGATTGCTACAGGGCCAGACCTCAGGTTTGACCACCCCATGCCACACTGCAGTCAGGAGGCAGAGGGAGCGAGAACCATATGGTAATGGCCATAGGAGAGTGACCAGCTGCCCAGCCCTGGCCCCGGGGAGGACGCCACAGCTACTACCTGCCACTGTGAGAGCACAAATTGGCTGAAGCCACAGTCGGCCCAGGGTTGTTCCTTCCTCAGAACACACCCTCCTGGATTTGGGGCTTGTTCCAAAATGGGGCTACCTTCTAATTATCAAGGCTCTGGACCTGACCAGCAGGGGCAAACTCTGCCGTCACCCCCTGCCGTGGCACACAGCTTCAGTCCTGCGCACAGCCAGAGCCTGGTCTCCACAGGACTGAGTTTTCAGGGACAGCACAGATGGCACAGAGCAGTCACCCAGCACAGGGCTAACCAGGCACTGCACAGCAGCCTGCCCGGGGGAGGGTTCGCCAGGTTTTCTGGACAGAGTGCAGGCAAGGAAAAACGAATGGCACTGTCGGGGGCTTCCACTGCCCGCAGAGCCTTGCTCTGTCCCGGGCGGGGTCCTGCGGCCCAGCCATGGGACAGGAGTGCTGACTCAGTGTGCTGGCCATCCCTGTAGGGCCAGGCAAAAGGCTGGTGAGAGGCACATCTAGGAATGGATGCCACCAGAAGCAGCCTCAGGTATGGGGCAGGGGCGGTGAGCCAAAGGACCCCAGCCAGGTCCTGGCAGCCAGGAGGGAGGGGAGGATCGAGGACCACACCTGAAAGCCCAGCCCTTGTCAGGTCCCTCCTGCTCCAGTCCTCCTCCAGAGCCACCTGTAGATGGTCAGGTAGCAAGCAGCTTCTGTGACCAGGAGGCTGCCCAGCTCCTCCCCACCCTGCCCTCAGGACCCACAGCCCCGTCAGCGTGGCTCCCAGTCACAGCGCCGGCACATCTGCCTTCCCATGTGGACCCTCGGCTTCCCACCGGGGACTAACGGGAACTCATCCTGTTCTGAAAATCTTCATTCATCTGTTCACAGCCCTGAAACTATCGAGGTCTAATTGTGCTTCTACTGCTCTCAGAAAGAACAGCATTAACTCTTTCGTAAATACTGCTTCATTTTGTTTTGTTTTGCTTTTATGAATTCAGTAATTTTTTTCATTTTTTCAACCCAATGCTAATCCACAGCCAGATTTTCCACGACCTCTAAGGAAAACTCAGCAACACAACAGACAGGAACGACGTCTTGGCTGCACAGATTGCATCAGTCTCGAGAAGCAGCCTGGTAATTCCTGGTGATGACCTCGCTGGGATCCCAAGTCCCTGTGAGCCGCATGCATGTCTGTGCGGCAGCTCGCAGGGCTGCGGGCTCCTGGCGGGTACAATGGCAGCCCTGCTTTTCCCCACCGCTCTGGTGTCACCCACTGCATGATGTCATATGTAAGCCACAACAAGAGGATTTAAACCAAGGTACTACAGCAAAATTGCAGTTCACAGCTTTCAGAAGACAAAGGTTTGTTCTCGAAGCCAGAACTATTGAAAAATTTGATCGCCACCCCGCAAACACACCAACTGTGACATTTTTCTGGCCTTTGCTTCCTCACCCGGTCCCACCTTCCTGTGTAGCCTAGCCCAATGCCACCAAAGACTCTTTGTCTCACAGTTGACAACACACCGTCATCAATACCACACTCATAAGAAAAGTAATGATTGAACATCTCTCCGTACAAGTGTTACATAATGTCACGTATCTGTTACTAAGAAGGCCCATTTTCTATGACCAAAGAGAATAACCTGATTTGAACTAGAGTTACCGAATAGAATTGTTAAACAATCCTTTGCATTTTAAGCAACATTTAATTAGAAACACACTTTAACCACCAAAATGATAAAAATCCAAGAGATTAAAATTTGAGTGTCAATTATCATAAAATTCATCATTGTAATTCTTATTAAAACTCACTGTTTAGATAGGTAATGATTTTATAATATGCCAATTTGCATAAGGAGCCCTGAGATGGCTTATTATTTCGATTCTACACAATTACAATTCTAACTCCATACATCAGAGCTCTCAGCAATGTAAAATCATGGCGCTAATTAATAAGCCATTTACTGACTGCAGCTAGTTAGGGTGGTTCTGCAGCTGACCTCGCCGAAGAGGAGCCATCTCTGAAGTGCCTCTGTGTAACTACAAACATAATGATGTGCCAGGAGGGAATCATTAAAAATAATTTACACAAGCCTTCATTTACAAGATCTTTTGATAGCACGCTTCCCCGGTGTTTAGATCCGCGGTGCAACCCCTACCATTTGGGAAGTGCCGAGCGGGGGAGTGGAGGAGGATACCTAAGTGGTTAATTAAGAGCCATTCGGACGCCACAAGAGCCTCCTGAAAAATCCCTCTGATGTCTGCTGTGTCAAATGTCTCTCACAGGCAAAGCCACCAGGGGCAGCAGCCATCGCGGGCTAATTACTGGGGACAGGAGCAGCTGAGAATGATCCTCACGGAGCTTGTGCCGTGAGCACCCAAGCTCAAGACTGAGCACAGAAATCTTTTGTGTGGCTGGACCGAGCACCTCCACACGGACAAGTGGAACCATCACAAAGGAGAGCAGCTCCCGGAAAGACAATGGCCACGACTGCCGGACACTGCCCAGCGCAGTACACGGCCCTCCACGGCTGCCTAAGGAATCAGTCTGAAGATGCCCAGTCTTCACATCGGCTCTCAGAGAAGTCAGGAGGCTGCAAAGACAAGCACTCAGCCCAGCCAGGACGGTTGTGAGAGGCTGAGCCTTGGTGTGTCTGTGCCCGCTGCCCACTCAGGCACTCGGCAACACAGGCAAGAAAGTTGTAAAGGCATGGCACCTGGGAAAAGCATGTGCTTAGTAATGCATGAAGTCACGGCCTGACACTGCTGTGACGTAACCTTCTACGAGAGAGGAACCTGTTAGCACAACTAGCAGAGGGTTTGTGGGGGAACAACACAGGAGGCAGGGGTCGGAGAAGAGGGGAAATGGAGGTGGAGAAGGTGAAACAAGCAATCTATCTTTCGAAAAACAAACAAGCAGAGAAGTGGGCTCCTAAAGAGCCTGGGGAGGCCGGTGTGGCCTCGGCAGGTGAGAAGGGAGACTCAAAGCCTCAGGGTGATCTTAGAGATGGACACCAGGACCGAGTCAACGCACCTGTCAGCAGGACTGATTCTAACATGCGAGCACTGGGCTTGACCTCACTACCCAAGGACTGATCAGGAAGCTTAATGCACCCACCCCTAAAAGATTTTGTTCAAAAATCACTGGAAACACTTGCATCTGACCCAGGGTGAGTTCATGGATACCAGGGCCTCTAACACAGGTCAGTGGACACACGCTGTTTAGCAGATTGGTGGCCCGCAGCTGCAATGAGTTTGGTGGTTTTTCACTTCATGTTCAGAAGCAACATATTTGTCCCAACCTAGGAAACCCAGGTCTCTTTAGCCTTTTATGAAGGAAATAAAGAGCATGTTGTTGTGGTCTGTAAATAAATGCGTGTGAATTTCCCATGCTAAACCCTAAGACCTGCTGTCTTGAAAACGATGATGGGTTTATGTATGTCATTAAGTGTTGTGAAGTTTGCAGGGATGAGCTCAGGCATTTAACTGCCGAACTTTTATAGTAATCCCGGTCTTTTAACACTGGCTTTTGCCATGGAGAAGAGATTCAATCTAAAGCATCCTTTGAAGTCCAGGCAGTCATCTCCAAGACAAAAGGAAAGAGACAAAACTCAGCCAGGGATGGGGCACCTTGTGCCCATCCCTACAGGGAGGCATCCCTGCCTCGTGCACTCCCTGAAGGTCCTGTCACAAGTGCCCCAGGCACAGGCTCAAAAGTGCCTTGGTGCATTTGTCCTTTGAGATCCTGGCAGGGTGGGTGGCTCTGTGTTTACCTGCAGCCTGGAGAACTCCTGGGCAACAGCCCTCCTGGCTTTGGCACTGGAGTATGACAAAGGCCCAGGGAAGAGGTGAGTTGCCACCTGCCCAGGTACTCAGTTGGAACTTCTGCCCACTCTGCAGGAGGATGCTTGGGAAAGCCCTGCTGCAAGAGGCAGGCATGAGCCACAAGGTGCAGGAGAAAGCACCCAGCCACCCCCTGCCCTCGTGCCTGCTAACTCAGAGAGCAAACCTGGGTCCCTCAGGGGCTCCTGGACAGCTGCCGAGCACAAGAAGAAGAGAATAAATGTCACTGTACATGTATGAATGGCTCGCTAAATGCACCCAAGGAAGTAAATAGCCGTGGTTCACCCATAATGAGGAAGGAAAGTAGAAGAAAAGCTTAAAAATTGGAAATTGGTGGCGGCTCATATGAATAATTTTAATTAAGATAATTCCCAAACCAATAGAACCCTTAAGCCATGTGTCTTCAGAGAAAAATATGTTCACACTTTAAAAAATTACATACTGTTTTGCTTCAAAAACCAAATAAAATATTCAACACGTTAAGGATCCTGTCATAATCCTAGCTTACCTCCCTTTTACATCTGTGGTTAAGATTCTATTCTCGAGTTGTCTGGGACTCTGTACCCCAAGGGTCTTAGGGGTCAGACTGCCCCTAGCTTTATGCAAATACTTTGATATTTCTCCCTGATATGCCCAGAGTGCATTTTAGTGTGTTTCAATTACATTGAAAAGCAAACCATTGTGTATATCTTAGGCCAATCTAAGAAACTGAGAGCATAGCTGTGCAGTAGCAGTGATTCTCTCAATGTGCTGAGGTTTTCATGAATTTGATGGGAAAAGATGAGCTCAATGCTTGTCAATGTATTTTGAGCAATAGAGCTATTTCTATAGAAGCAAACTAGATAGTATATGATTTTAAATGTTAAAACTCATCACTTTTTGTTTGTTCTTTGACTATATAATTCAAAAGGGGAAATTGTGTGGATGAAGTGGAGCACAGGGAGATTTTGAAAAGAACTGGCTTGAATCTGACTTTATTAGACATGCATATTTGGTCACAGTGAGGCCAGAAGTCAACCGAGGGGAATGTTCACAGGTAAAGAAAATGCACAAAACTTCCCTCTGCTGTCCAGCCCTCCGCGGCTCCTTCCAATCCTCCTTCCACGTGATGAAAGCCACCAGCCACGTTACTGCTGTGGTTCCTCAAGCCTGAGATCTCTTAAAAATAAATATGCAGACAGCTTTGGCCCTTCCCTGGCAAAAAAGCCATGTGCCTGGCTTCCTGCAGGCCACCTACGCGGGGACAGGTGGGCCGCCTTCCAGGGGAGCAGGAGAGAAGTGCTGCTGAAGGGGTTGGAGGTGCTGTCTCCTCTGACCTCTGGGCCGTGGGGAGCCCCCGGACCACCTAAACAGTCTTAAGACCCAGGGATCCGCCATCCGCCGGGGGTGCAGACAGACTTCAAAAAGTTGCAATTAAGTAGGAGCTGCGGAGATTATAGGGCGATATTAACTATCATTAAGTGATTTCTGTGTGAATGAGCCCAGCATGCCTTCCCACGTCTAGCTGAAAAGGCCCTCAAATCTGAGAGTTTAAAGGTAATTTGATAAATACCTGTACTTGTTGGGGTATTTGTCTGACAGACAGACCGCATGTATCACCTTTACAAAGACATCCATGTGGCTAACACCCAGCGCTCTGATTTCCAAATAGCCCACACCAGCACGTCACACAAAACCACATGGCTCAGCCCGGGGAGGGAGGCAGCGCCCGTCTGCTGTGCTTTGGAGAAATTAGTTCAGTTCTCTTAAAATAATAAACAGACGCTCCTGCACTTGAGAGCGCTGCCATCGCATTGTGTGCAGGCTTCTGATCTTTTGTCTCCAGTTTAAGCATGACAAGATATTGGCAACCGGAGGGGCAGAAACCTGCCTCCCAGAGAAGCCGGGCGAGGATGCTGCAAGACTCAGCAGAGGGCACTGTGCGAGGCCAGGGCCTTTGCGAAGAGAGGCTGGGCTGCCCTGCGCTCCTCCCGGGAGCCTGCGCAGGCACCACGGCTGTTTCCCCCCGACAGCTGAGTTTCCCCTGCAGCCGCAGCAGGGACTACCCCAGCCTCTGTGGCCGTGCCCAGGAGGATGGGACCCTAGGATGCTGCTTTTGGCCCAGAGGACACACTCATCTGCGTTCCCCAACACATGCCTCAATTTTAAAAGTCACTGGAAAGCACATTACGATTTTGAGAGTAAGTAGGTCTATTTTCAGAACCACAGAGTGGAGAATTGCAAGCTTTAAGACACCAGCAAAATGGATTACTAAAAATACATCGCTTCCAAGCCTCATAAATAAGGCCTTCGGACAATGGCTCCCGTCTGTCAGCGCTCAGACCTTGGTGCCGCTCTTGAAGACAGCAGCTAGCGCCGCTGAATTATTGAACACGTTTCATTGAATACTCACTATTTTTATGAATGCAGCCAAAGCAAAGCTGGTTTAATTGGACTAGCTCAAGCAGGCATTTTTATTTTATTTCACTTTTGGTAATTAGTATTCAATCCATGCCCCCTTAATGAGATGAAAATTAAAGTTTCCACATTTAATACTGTGTTTTCATGCTGGCCACGCTTCAGGAGTTTTCGTGAATAAACACTGGTATCAATGGTCTGCCAGAAAGGGCTTCCTTAAAAGGGCATGGAATTTGTTTACAAAGCTCTGTGCTGTTTGGAAAGGGGAGAAGAGGTGGCTGAATTTGGGGGAAGAGTCTCCTCACCATCCCTCTGAATGCAAAACACAACCCAGAGTGACCCTGGGATGCGCGTCTGCTGCAGGCCAAAGCATTTCTCTTGAAGAGTCAATTCTCTTTTGCTGGAACTATTTTCAGTCCATTCATAATCTGACTTTTACTAAAGAAAAGTCCCTCACCCAGAATTGCCAGTGTCACCCTATGAATCCATAACCGTCTTCTGGAAAGGCCCAATCCTAGTTTGGCTGTGGGTCCCCAGTCGATAGAGACTCTCTGGTTTGAATTTGTCATGCTGAAATGACAAAACCCATCTCACATGCACCCACATGGCACTTAGGCAGAAGAGAGCTCCCAACGTCATGTCCCTAAGCCATCCAACCTTGAGACCCTTTCCTTGCTCACAAAGTCTACATACAATGTCTACTCGGCAAAAGGGAAATGTCTCCATGGCGGACAGAGGGTGGAGACCCCTTCGCTCCCCTACAGGCAGCTGTGAAGGCAGAGCAGGTGACGGACCTGCAGGCGAGCACTGGGGACAGAGTCAAGCCCATGTGGAGTTCCAGGGTTTTTTAAGATACAAAAACTGCAGTGTTATTTTGGGAAGGCAGGCGCTAGCCCACGGCTACTCGGGTGAGCTGTCCAGGAACATTTCGCCCTGTCTCACTTGCAGCTACGATTTCTCTCCAAGCAGCTTCCTGGGTTGAAAAAAACTGAAAATGCCACTAATGTGTCATCAGCACCTGAAATAGGAATAAAAATGGCATCTGCATGTCTTCACCATGTGTGAGGAGAGAAGACTCTGGTAAGAGGAAAAGTCCTCTCGCCTCCAAATGGCCATGTGAATAATTCTATGGCCAATTGCATTGGCCACGGGGCCACACCAGCATAATCCTGGGGGACTCTGGAAGACACTGTGCCAGGTGACAAGTTTCCAAAGACAAGGTTTCCCTCTTTGAAGTCAGGGAAACACTCAGGAAGGAGCTTCTCAGAGCTGAGCATGTCTGGTGCCTAAGGACCCGTGCCTCTCGCGACTTCATCCAGGTAGCGAGGCAACCGCCATTGTGTGGCCAAAGAGCTGCTCAGGAGATCCTGCAAGGTCAACTTGAGGAATAATTGTCTCCCACGCTAGCACCGTATCTGAAAAGGCTGCGGCCATGTGACCGGCTGGGGTCACTTAAGACCCCAGGTTCCCGCCTCACCCACATGGGCCTGGTCAGCGGCTGGGAGGTGCTCATGCAGCTGGTCAGCTGGCTCAGAGGTCAGGGAGCCCGCCGTGAGGTGCTGACCCCATCCCGCCAGGGTGGACGTGCACAGAATGGCTGCACTTTTACAATTCAGACAATCAAAAACTCACAGTGTTTACAAAAATGTGAAATAGTAAATTTCCTTTTTAAAAAATTGCTTTTCTAGCAAATATCCAAGAGCAAACCACAACCCAGACCTACTCTGTCAGCTGTTACATGGGGTACGACCAGGCACAAGCCAAGCCTCCCAAGACCACACGACGACACACGTGTGCACACACAGACCCTGTGCATGTGGCTCAGGAAGTCCTGTGTAACACGAGGGCAGTGGCTATTTCTGAGCTGGGAATTGAGCGGTGGTAATTTTTTTCTTTTTACTTTTCCTTATTTATTACTTTCCACAATGAATAGTTAACTGCTTTCTCCACCCCAAGAAACCACACCATAAGTGCTATTTTTAAGACTGCAGCTATGGGCAGGTCCCCTGAGGGTGATGGGTGCTGGGGCTCCTGCCAGGCTGAAGAGGAGTGAGATGTGGGAGCTGCTGACGGAGGGGGGGCAGCTGGACACGGAGGTCCTGCTAGCCACCAAGGAGCCTACCAGGGAGCGCAGGAGGTGCCGATGGCGGGGGGC
>NW_026000068.1:2187472-2206287 GCF_001458135.2 Marmota marmota marmota | reverse complement strand
TGGCATATGGAAGGCCTGACAGGCGATCTAAGGGACTTGGAGTGAGAGGCACTGGGGAGCTAGAGAGAGTCCTAGAGCTGGTGAGTGGGCACAGCTCCATTCTCAGAGGAACAGTGTCCTGCGGGACCTTGGATGCCAATGAGAGCTTCTCTCATTTTCCAATTTGACATTCAGAATTCCCTTTAGGTGGTAAGTCCTGCAGGAAATGATGCTTACCAACTTCAAAATAAAATAGTTAAATTTCAAAACCACATCAAAATATCAAAAATCACCTGAACATTTTTTTTCCTGAAATGTGGATGTATTTGCTACACACACAGATGCAGTACACTGGTCACACTTGCATTCCCATGTGTTCTTGATGTCCCATCTTGGATTCGGTGGGTCTTCTCCCTCGCTCGCTCTCCACCTCCCTGTTTTGGCTCCAGATGAGAACAAGCTTTGACGTGGGGTGTCTTTCCCTCACCTCCCCAAGGCCTCTGTGGGCTCTTGATGCTCACTGACCAGCGGTAACTGATGGATCCATGTCACCCAGCCCAAGCCTGGATGCTCCACACAAGTGGGACCAGTAAACACACCAGAAACTCACCTGCGTGTGATAAAGTGTGAGGCTACGACCCAGGAACTTGCTGTCTTCCAAAGTCTATAGCCTGGGGGCTGGGGATATGGCTCAGTTGGTAGAGAGCTTGCCTTGCATGCACAAGGCCCTGGGTTCAAACCCCCCCCCCCAAAAAAAACCCACAAAAATAAATAAAATCAAAAAACCTAAAATCAATAGCATGACTGGATTTGTGTATTAAAAAAAAAAATCCTGTTTAGGACAGCAGACCACAGTGGTCGCTCCTATAATCTCAGCTACTCAGGAGGCTGAGGCAGGAGGATCGCAAGTTCCAGTCCAGCCTCAGCAACTTAGCAAGGCCCTGTCTCAAAGTTAAACATAAAAAGGTCTAGGGATGGGGTTCAGTGGTGAAGTACCCCTATGCTCAATTCCCACTATCAAAAAAAAAACTAAAAACAAAGAAAAAAAAACCCACAATTGTTAGAATAAACTGAAATCCATTTTGTACTTTGTCTAAAGCTGGGCTGCTTTAAAAAATACATATTTTTAGAGTGGCATTAAATACCTTCAAATATTGAAATTTTACAGAAAGAAGAACTCAGTCACTGTCCGTTCCTAGGAAGTGTGCAGCCCACCTAGCAGTCAGGATGCTGGAGCTAGGCTGCTCCTCAAGCAGAAAGGGAGCTGCTTCCCGGGTGCCATGAGCATCTTCCTGGGCCCTGCCTGCACTCAGCAGGGTGCATTTCCAGGCAGCAGCTGCCTCGCGGAGGCCAGCAGTGGCTTTGCTCAGCCTTGCCCTCTATGGCATTCCCAACCCTGCCGAAAGGTTTCTAGTCCACTTTATTTCTCAGGTTCAAGGAGGAAATCAGATGTTTATGCAAGCTTTACATGGCTTTAAAAGTCGATGTATAATACATGCTGCAATGAGTAAGTTGTGATTGTAGGAAAGAATCACCTAAAAGATTTATGGGGCACTCAGATAGTGTTACTTAATCACAAGGTGCGGTGTATGCGATGCTGTAATCTCATTTAAATCATATAATGAATGCAATAATGAAAATTAAGATCCCAATATGCACCGCTGTGCCTCTTTTAATCTACATGTGATTTCAAATACCATTTCCTAGGAGTCTGCTCTTTCGTTTGGTGGAATTTGTTAGGGGACTGGAGAATAAGTGTCCTGCAGGACTGGGTTTCATGGTGTCAGGTGCTTCTCTTGCTGGAAGAGGATTTGCCAGCTCTCTGCTCCCTCCATTCCTGAGGCACTCTGAGCAGTTGATCTGCATAGTGGCAGGTGCAATGTTTCTCTCTTGCCATAAAACCTTGGTGTATGGAGGGCAGAGAAGGGAAAGAGAATAATTTAAAGTCATTCAGGCAAATAAAGAAACAAATTCAGACGACATTAAGAAAGGAAAGAAGCAGCATTGGTGAGGAGGATGGTATGTCTCCCCCTTCTGTGCTGGTTCCGTACACCAACCTTTTTAAGCCACACTCTTCTGGGGAAAACAGGATTCATCATTTGAGCTTAGAAAAACCAAGCTCAGCATGGGTTTGCGAGCATGGGGACCTGTCACCCACACCCCTCTGTGTGCAAGCCAGCATTGCCCAATCCATTCACTGCACATCATTAATTGAGCACCTACTATGCTCAAGCTGTTTGCTTAGCCAGTGGAGAAGATGTGAGAGATGTGTGGAAGCGATCCCCCTTCTGTGAGCTGGAGGTAACTGCAGGAGCTTGTATCAAATCACGAACCCAGATCATGCTGTCCAGAGAGGAGCCATCAGACTTTCTCTGTCCTTCTCCCCAAAGAAAAGCCAAGTGATCAGTAACAAATCTATGGTGTGACAATTTTGAAAATTGTTTAAAATTATGGAAATACATGATAGGATTCTTCTTTGTTCTTAGTTTTTGTTTTTGTTTTGTTTTTGTTTTGTTTTTGTTTGTTTGTTTTACAAAATTTCCTTTTCTTTACATGCCCACAGCCATACAGCATTCAGGTCATTTCTCTCTCCTCTTCACCTTCCAGTTCTCTTTCTGCAGTCATCCTTCACCTTCTGGTCTCAGCCACGGTGCCACCGTCATTGCCTACTCCATGGCCACAGTGGCCTTCTCTAGCTCCCCGCATTCCCCACACGCCCAGCCGTCCACCGCAAGCTCTCCCACCCGCAGGACGGCAGCAGCCCAAGAGTGCCAAGATGCCACGGAAGGACACGGTGGCCTGAAGCAGCACCTCAGCAGCCTCCCCCCCGCCCTCCTTCATTCTGCTTCCCCGACAGCAGTCACCGGTGCTACCAGAGCCATTTCTGACAAGAAACGGAGTGACATCTCTGCTGGCCTGGCCACTGCCGAGCTGAGGAGTCGGTGCTGCTGCGCATCAGGCTGGGCACCCAGTGGGGCTGGGCTCCCGTTTCTTTTCTTTTCTTTTTTGATTTTTCGTTTTAAGAATGTCAGGGGGTGGGACAGGTGCTCCTGGGTCACGGCGGTGGCCAGAGCACAAGTTACAAGACCTCCTGGGCACCTTCTCCGTTTTCCTGCCTGGTACAAAAGACCAAGGAGAGCCAGCACACCCCAAGACCCGTCCTGTGAGTTTGAGAAGCGGGAAGACAATAAAAGTTTGACAGGAATTTATAAATACAGCCTTGGTTAAGTATATCATCATTCATAATACCATTAAATCTATTTCAATAAACAAAAACATGCTTTACTTATTCCAGGAATTCTTTGTGAAAGGAAAACATTATGTGAAAAATAAAGTGTTATTGCAAACACAGTTAAAATCTGGAGTGAGGTTTTGAATAAACAAATTAAATTGCAATGGAATATACTGTGCCTCAGAGCCATTTCTTGACAAAACAGTCATCTTATTTACACGCTTCACAATACCCCACCATGGATGTCGAAGGAAAAAAATAAGGAGAAAAATAATTAGCATATTAATCTTTTTTATGCCGCCATCTTTCAGATCCAGAAGACCATGGTGTAATTTAAATCTAAACGCTTTCCTGGCATTAGAATTCATTTTAGATGGGTCAATTGTTCCATAATAAAGGGATAGGAGGTGTACTTCATGCAGGAGATTTATGTTTCCCATTTGTTCATATTCATGTGCTACTGAATACCCTCAATTCAAATGGTGATGGTTGTTCATATCAGCCGGGCGGCAGCCACACAGATCACTAACCGGCAGCAATGAATTTCATTTGCAGGACAAAAAATACGGCGAAATTAACTCCAGCAGTTTATTGATTTTTGCTTAACAGGAGCCAGTATAACAGCTCTATTGCCCTCATAATGATTAGTGACAAAAGTTTAATTAAGCAATTATGAAGCCAATAATAGAGTTGTCTGGCCCGCTCAGCTCCAGTCCGTTCAGGACTTATCTCCCTCCTGCACATCATAGCAGCTGGAATGTGCTTGAGGAGATTAATGCGGGGAACACAGATGCCTCCTCTAATTCTGCTTCATGATGCTGTTTGAATGGAGACGGGAACACAAGCTCCCCTTTATCAAATTACAAGTCCGCTTTTCATGAATATGTAGTTTAAAAAAAAACCTAGTTGTGGCTTCAAGGTGTAATTATAAAGACATACAACAAAAATGACACACAATTCTGTCTTAGTAATCCCTGCTATGAAATATGCATGATAATGTATTACTGAATAAAGACTTAACAGCGTTCTAAGAGGCTTTGCCGTTGTGCCGTTATCCAAACAATTGGCAGCCTTCTCCAAATGTTGTGTGAGATATTGTCTGACCTTACATTTTTGTTTTTCTTCCTCTTAAATGTATTGTTTCAAGCTTATTGTATTGTTATTTGTCCATAATGCCGTTAAACCCGTCTTATCTATTTGTAAGAATTCCCAATTTATTATGTATGCTTAAATATGTTAATGTAAAAATTCGAGCTCCTTCCTGGCATTAATCATTTCATGAAATATGCACTGCGCCCGGAACCTGCAAACCTCAGACGGGAGCTTCCTGTGCTGGCTGCTCCTGTCCCCGCGGTTCTACACCGCCTCCTCGCAGGAATCCAGCTCCGTGTGCCTCGAAATGCCTTTACTCAAAAGAAAGCCCCTCTTTTTTTCTGCCTCCAAAGCAGTAAATGTTCTTAACCAATTTGCTGGCCTCATTCTTTTCTTGCCACAAACAGAAGAGGCCCGCCGACCCCGCCAGACAAGAAAGCATCCCTCCCCCCTCCAAAGAAACAGGCTGTGGAAGAGGGCCCAGCCCCAAGAGTGCACGTGGCCAACGAGCAGGCGTGGGGGTCCCGTTTCCAAACTCTGCAGGTGACACCCTGAGTTGCTACATTTCGTTTCATAAAACGGACAAGGAATTCACCCCATGGGTTTTTGTCACTAATAAAATGTGCCTTAACCAAATGGTGGCCATTTATTTTACCAAAATCCCCTGAAAAGACACTTGTCTTCTTGGGACTGCTTGGAACAGCTGCTTCCGTGTAACAGGCAGCAGCTGGGGGAGTCGGCGAGGGGCCTCTGGGCAGCCTCTCAGCTCCAATTGCGCCTCCTCTCCCCCGGCCTGTGGGTGGACACCCTGAGCTCGGCCTGGACACGAAGGGGCTGGCGGTCCCCAGGGCAGGCAAACGGCAGCCTTCTTTCAGCCCCTGCTAGGTCCGCCAGCCCAGGCAGACCCAGGCATGAAGGGTGAGTCCAGCCCCAAGCCACCCAGAGGAGAGGACTCCTGGGAGTCTTAAAAGACATGCACCCTCGGAGCTTTCTATTAATAAACCACACAGGTCATTGTTATTTGGTCGAGATTGTCTAAGAGGCTTGGCAGGTGCATATAAACCTATCAAGGTGGGGATCAGTACCCAGGCTTGCCAAGCAGAGGGGCCCAGGCTTCATCACGGTGGCCACGGCGCTCCCTGCTTCTTGCTAGGGGCTTGTGGCTATCACAGCTGAGTGGAAGGAGGCCGGAGCTGGCAGGGAGTTGAAGGGACTTTGTTTCCGGCCAGGGTCAGGGCTGCTCTGGTCTTGGAAACCATCCTCAGAGAGGACTGGATTTCTGGTGCATGGAGCCGTCACCGAGACACCCGGGAAGTGCAACACCACCTCTGGCTGCTTGGCTCTTCTTGGTATTCATGAGGAGGGGTTCCCTCGGATTCTGTTCCAATTGCTGTCTAAGAAGGCGATTTCCAGCACGTCTCTATGCTTGCCCTGTCTCTATTCTCCAACTTTCGAATGTCGAAAGACTTAATTGACAAAAAAGATTTTTTAACTATCTCTTTGGCATTCATTAAGATGGTTCAGCCTGTGAAGAACAGAAAGACAATCAAGGGGTGTTAGAAGAAAAATGTTGTTCTTCTGTGTGGTTAATTGATAGAATTTTCTAAATCTGCCCAGGGTTCTGAGCCTTTGAAAGCACAGCAGAGAGTCTTCTTAGGGAGACAGAATGGAAGTGTCCCATGCTGAGCATGTGAAATTAATAATGGTACGATGTGTGGGTGGATTTTAAGGACACAGATTAAATGAGAACAAGCTTTCAAAGGCTGTCTCATCAAAATGGTCGTTGCTTCATTTCTCTTTCTCAAAAATCTGAGTATCAGAATGAATGCTCACTAAATGCAAGGGAGTGCCACAGAGTGTCCAGATGTCCATTCTTTGCTGCATTTTGAAAGATAAAACAGCAGCTGATTTTTTTTTTTTAAAGTCAGATCTCCTGGGAGGGACAGAGTAAACTCAGTTTCCCAGTTCTGCAGGCGAATCAAACTTCCTGTCCATTCCGAAGGTGCTAAGTTGGGACGGCCTTCACCTTCCTGTGTGCATGGAACTGCTGCAACATTTCTCTGGAATGAAATTTAACCATTTGATAATCAGCTCAGCTATCCTGGTGACAAGTTGTGAATTATTAAACTGCAGAATGTCATCTTAATTACACTTTAAGAGACCCAACAATAATTTACTTGTTCTCAAGACACAAAATGATGTAAGTCATTAAGTAAAGAAAGCACTCTCATGAACATAGTATTTGGACAATGTAGGAAATAGCCAGTGCCCGTGGACGTCACGAGTGGCTTTTCATCATGATGCACAGCATCCCACGCACAGCGGTGAGGGAGCATCATTTGCGAGATGCACCGGGAGCACACGAGTTAGGCACCGGAACATGGCAGTGCAACAATTAAAAGCCCAGACGAATCCATTTCAAAATGGAGTTGCCTGTCATGTGAGAAAATTGTCCTTTCTTCCCAGGGACCTGTCTCTCTCCTAGTTGGCTGGTAAATATCGTGAAGGCCTGCTGCTGGGATTAGCATTCTGGGCGTGGGCAAGGCAGCCTCCCAGTGAACTTGCTCCGGGCCTGAAGACGGCTGGCTCCTCACCTCACGGCATCTTTTTACACAGATTGTTTGTTTGCGGGTTTTGTTGCCAGGTGATGATGAATGGCGATTTGCTCTTATTAGCAGAGTTCTGAAAGCAGGATGACAATTCTGATTTTACATATTCAATTCGTCGCATCATTAGATGAATGCAGAGCTGCTCACCTCTGCATATTCACCGAGTTTTGTACTGTGCGGATCGAATGCTAAGATGAGCTTTAAATCTGCAAATTAAATATTAGGCGCCCCTATAGTAACACATTAAGCATGATTGGCTTAGGAAATGCCGAGGAGAATGTGACAGAAATTATATCAATCCAATATGCTTGTTCTTGGGTTTGTTCTCCTGTAGCTTATTGTGAAGAGGAGCAGATGAAAACACCGTTTGCTAACAGGACGTGCATCTTGCTGTGGGTGCTGATCCCCTGTTTTCCCCAGCTCGCCATGATCACTTTTCGGGGCTGCGGCTTTTCCCCAGCTGGTCCTCGTCTAGTTAGGCTGCATTAATGACACTTCAGTCATACTGGCTTTCAAGTCGAGTCCTTCCACAGTGAACAGAGAGCTGACATTTCCTGACATTTTCCCAACTAATTACAGGACAAATAATTAAGCATGTTCTCGTATGTAACAAATGAAGGCAAAAGCCGTCTGTCAAGGTTGGTGATTGATGACACTCCGGGAGACTTTATCTGATGGGTCCTGCCATGCAATGGAGGGGAAGCAAATTTATTAGAATGAACAATGCAAATTCCGAGTCATCTCATCCAGTTATGCGCCAAAGCAATATCCATGTCAAGGTGAATGTGACAATGAAAGCAAAATATTTGCATTTTGTGGAGCAGGTTGAAGGGGAAATCAGAGCGAGGAGATGACAGGCCTAATTATTTTGGCTCATACAGGCTAGGACAGCTGTTTCTGGTGTCCTGAACAAGGCTGTCACACAGGTAACTAAATAGGTCTGCATATAAGTCTGTATCCAACACTGTACTGAGATGTCTACCACTAATGACCAACGCTAATGTTACTGCCATCCCTGAAAAACAGAAAATGTGTCACCGCACACCCTCTGCATGGCAGTCAACATTTCGCTACATAATTACTTGTTAGTGAATTAATTCCTATCTGTCAGTATCTATGCCAGTGTCATTTTTAGACCATTACAAAATTATGCCATCACTATAGCAACTGCAGGCACAGTTAAAAGGCAAAAGAGTTCAGATACCAGGAGAAGTGCCTAGTTAGGCAGGAGATAATAATGTAAAATCCAAATCGGAATGCTTGTGCCGACCACCCTAATTTTCTTTATTTGCAATACATGTTTGATCAATGATCATTAAACAATAATTTCAGGTTTCCAATTTAAATCCACAATTAATACTTCTGGTCATTAAAACCACGACCCACGGTAGTATCTCCCCAAAAGAAGGAGCTCGCCTCCTGTCAAGTCAATTAATTGGGTGCTTAAAAGTGACGTGCCCAGTGCTGAGCGGCGAGTGGCAGCATGCAAATATTCGCGCCCAGCGTTGCGGTGGACTCGGCGGGCCTGGCTTTACTGTCAAGGAGTCTCTGCATTCTGTGCGTCTGCGTTCCCGGTTCCCTCTTCCTCCACTGTCCTTTGTGCGCATTTCATTTGCTCCGACGCACCGCCACGCTGCGCCTGCGGTTTCATCACACGGCGTCTCGGATGCCATCACATTAGTCAAAGCGCCCCTCGCTTTATTCAAATCAAGACCTACAGGACTCGGACGCTTTTTGCATCAAGAACAATCGACAACCTTCTGGACCCTGAACGCCCCTGGAGAAATGCACTTTAAGATGGAGAGAGACAGAGAGAGAGACAGACAGAACCAGAGACAAATAGGGAGACAGAGACATCAATTATGAGTAACCAAAAAATTAAAATTAAAAAAAAAAGCTTTGAATTTTCAAATACAAAAGTGGAAAATATAAAATATCCTTCAGGAAACAGAATCCATGCTCATTGATTTTTCTCCTTTAATTAATTAAAATGTTGCCAGGCTGGGAAGGAAACAGCTCTACTAAACCACCCACATAAATTTATCATGTTCGTCTGGAGAACAAGGTCACTTTTGTTAAGTGCAAACATTTTCCTGGTAAATATGAAATGACATATGGCAGACGTCTGACTCAAAATGGCATCTAGGGCCACCACGATTCAGGGAAAAGTTTAAGTAGGAAAGAGAATTAGGAACCTTGAAAGATGCGGTTCAGGTAGGATGATCTTTAGGAACACCACCACCCTAGTGATTGTCACTCTGGTTTTTATGCATCGGGCTGACTTACTTTAATACTCTATACTGTGTTAGAAAAGGCGCCGATGATTTGAATGTGCTGGACATTTATTATTTGGTGGTATGTTAGCACAGAAGGGCAAGGTAAGACAGAAGGTGGTGAGGACAACCCAAGGTGCCCAGGGTGACACTCTGCACAGGTGCAGAAGGAATGAGACTCCATTGCTCCTTGGGATGGTGTGTGTCCCATGGGCTCTGGTCAGGAAGCAGAAGGGAAGAGGCTCCCAGCAGGAGAAGCCCCACTAAGAGCCCCACGTGGAAGCCTGCGGCGCGTTCTGAGTCCTGTCTAGAAGAACGTCAGGTCCCCTGGCCACCTGTAACGCTGAGAGAAGATTTCCACAATGGTGGCAAGAAGCCTTAACCAAGGGAGAGCCTAGCTTTCAGGGCAACTCTCCTTCAACATGAAAGCTGCGAGAGATTTAATTTGGGCTCCACTTAACACGGTTAAGCCAGCGGCGCCTCTAGTTACTGCTGAATCCCGAATGGGCAGAAATCAATAATTCCCCTGGAAGGGCCTCAGGAGCACTGCCTTCCAGACAGTGCCATTGACATTCGTTAACACAAAGGCAACAAAGAAAGCAGAGCAGGGCTGCTTTAAAACAATGTGTGGTTTTGCATATTTTTGTGAATTCCCCCGGCATGCTGCATGCCCGATGCTGTCTAGATACTCACAGCCAGCAGGGGACAGGGCTGAATCTGGGAGCATAGTCCTTAATTCATTGGCAACTTATTTTGCTTAAATTTCAGACATAATGTCCAATCCCAAACCCGTCTATTTTAACCCCTGATATCTGTTACTTGTAATTTCTAGAAGAATAGTTGAGCATAAAGAACCGCCTAAGTCCACTCTCTGGCTAAGAAAGAGGTTTTTAGGCATGTAAACAATGCAATATCTCAATAGAAATTGTATACAAATTTGATACAAGGAACCAATGAGATAGTTTCTGTCTAATGATCCTAGTCAATCTAATTAATGTATTCTGCTACATTACATTTTAAGAAGTGACCATTGTGTAATACACTTTGAAATATGCACGAGCTAATGGGATAAGATACAAAAATTATTATGCTGACAGTAAATCATATTACATTCCTAATAAGCATTAACCAGATAACTAGGTCAAAGCAGTATTATCTTAATTGATTTTTCAAAAGAAACCTGACAGAAAAATGTCAATGCTCGAATATTTCTTCATGCATCATTAAAACAAGATTGGCTTTTAACAAAAGAAGAGCCCTTCCCAGAATTGATTCTTGCTTCGGGCTGCCTGCGAGTAAGTGTATTACATAAAAATCTATACAGGATATTAAAACAACACCACTCTGCAAGACAGTTACAATTAAAAGCTGACACCCCCCAACGTGTCGGCCGCAGTGGCTTGCCAGCAAGGGAAGGAGAGTCTGCCCAGCACCAGGTGTGAACGTGGACCATCCACTGGTGCAGGGGCAGGCACCACCCCAGGCGTATCTGATCAAAGCCCAATGCCACCACTCCTCTGTCGTTATCAGGTGATCACACAGGATTATTGGGAAACCCAGTCAACCTGACCTGAAGCCTCTAATGGGAGTCAGCAGCCTGCAAATTCTGGCTAAGGCTAGGGACAGATGCAAGTGGAGGGCAGCCTGGAAGGATAGCCCCCTAAGGGAGAGCTACTGCACCAGGCTGACTTGAGCCACCTCTTGGGATGCCTTGGCAGAAGTCCCCATACCTGGCTGGGATATGATGAGGCACTTGTCCTGAGGATGCCGTCTCTGCCTTGATCTCTGGGCTGTGTTTCCTCAAACTAAGAATCAGGACCATCAGCTCAACTTGCCAGAAGTGTGTCCATGAGGAGATGGATGCTGGGGTGGGTGTGACCCACAAAAAGTGTTTGCACTCAGGGCGGGTCCCTCCAGGACTCTCCCAGGAGGTGGTCGGCAGGAACATGCTCTCAGTGGGTACGCTGCTGGGTGCACTGAGGCTGTCTGTCCAGTACAAGAACTCCTAGACACTTCAGGGAAAAACAGGCAGAAGAGAAACCGCTATCATTGTTTTTAACTGAAGACAGAAAATGTTCAAAAAGCAGCACTCGTTTCCTTATATTATTTTGTGCCTTCCTCCCGTGCAAGAGAGGGTCTCCTTTCTGCCTTCTTCCTCCTTTGCTCCTCAAGCCCCAAACACTTTTGTTTAGTTGCTCTGACCTTGGAGCATGAACTCACTGGCTCTCTCGCTCTCTCTCTCCCCCTCTCTCCCCCTCTCTCCCTCTCTCTCTCTCCCTCTCTCTCCCCCTTCCTCTGCCTCCATACCTATTTTCCTGTGATGAACACCAGGTCTCTGTGGCCTGGAAGGAAACATAAGCTCTCAGCGCTGAGAGTGGGTTTGCTCAATCAAGACGCTTGCTCTTGGATAACTGGCAAAATGAGTAGCAGTTTCAGCCATCTACTGGTGACACTGTGTGAAGGTGGACTTCTTGATAATTAGACAAATCTCCACTGTGCCTTTGGTATGGTTAGGGTAAGGTGGGACCTCAACAAGCAGTTTCCAATGCATGACTCTGCTAGTGAGCATTGCTTACATCTAGTTTCTGTTATAAAGGGTTGTATCTTTATTAGTAAAAACTTTTTTCACCTTTATACTGCCCATGTGACCTTGAGCAAGTATGTGCCTCTGCTGAGCCTGCTAGGTGTCCATGAAAATGACAATGCACTGGGAGACAAGAACATCAGCAGGCAGTGAATGTTTCTACCAGAGAAAGTTCTGCAGAATGTTTCTAGCTTTTCAAACAGCTTTGAAACTATTTTAAAGTAACTTTACTCTGAATTGCATGATTGATTACCATTATTCCATAATGCTCTAAGACATAATTTGATCTCTTCCAAGAAAACCTGGATACCCTCCAGTACCACATTTGGGGGAACTTGGGGACGTGAGAGGAGCCTAGCCCTGCACTGGCAGCGTGGGCATTGGGAGCCTTTAGGGGTTCGGGCTGTCCTGTAAGACGAGTACCCACGGCTAAGTAGCTTTGAGCTCCCAGAACACCTGGCTGTGGACTACATTTCTTACCACCCAGTAACTGCATCCTCCTGTGGACACCTCACGGTCCAACTGGTCTTCTGTGCAGAGCTGTGAGGGGAGGCCATGCCACTGTGTTACCCATGAGCAAAGTGAGACTTGCCTGGCAGGACCCTGAGTGGGGCATTTGTGACCCTCGCTGACGACCGCAGGGCTTGGTTCTGCAGACAGCTGTTCTTGCCATCTCCAGGTACCTTGTAGAGAACTGCCTTGGGGCCCTGGATTCCCACTCTGCGCCCTTCCCTCCTTGCTGGGATGCTAGCAGTGGGCTTCCCCAGTCCCTCCTGTTCAAGTTTCCTCATCTTAGCAAACCAACAGAAACAAAGAACAGCCCGTCTCCCTGGGAGGTGTGCGACGTGGTGGAAACGGCTTAGGAGTTGGAGCCTGTCTGAGTCGTGGCCTCCCCTTGACACAGCAGCTTTGCCTCTGAGGAATCTGTTGTCTCATATTTAAAATGAAGAGTGAACTTGTCTCAGGATTTCTCAGGGAATCAGGCATTGTATGGAGAGTACTTCACCAAGTGCAGGTGCCCAGCGCTGCCTCTCTGCTGCCTCACAGCATGCAGCGACTCCTTCACGGAGGCCCTGATGCTGGTTCTGGGCGCAGAGACGCAGCCGTCAGGGTAGGGACCAGGCACCCTTATCTCCAGCCAGGGCCCATGCACCACTAACACTGGATGAGCTGAACTTGGACATCCTGCGTGGATACTCACCCCTGGTCCCTGCTCCCTACACAGCTCCCTAGACCCAGAGGGACCACCCCCCTAATTCCTAATCACGATGCTGTTCCATTTGGGCTCACACACTGTGCAGGGAGATTATTTCACAACCTCTGCATCCCAGGGTGATTCAACATTCTTCTTCCCCAGTGCTTAACCCCATCGTTAAGCAATTCCAAGTACAGGTAAACTTTGGGGTTTCATTTCCTAAGAATTTCTGGGTTTCATAAATAAAACTATTTTTTTAAAGCATGAAATGGATTTTATACAAGTCCTACCAAGTTTAAATTTAGAAAACTTGCTGCCAATAAAAAGTCACCAAAGAGAATCAATTTTATTCATATTGAAGTTTCATTTAATTTACTTTCAAATTAATATGAAGAACATTGCAAGTCATTTATCCTTCAATCAAAATATATTTCCTAAATAGGGCTCATAAGTCTTTGCCTCTAATAAAACTTTTGATTTTACTCAATTACCTCTCAGAGAGAGACAGAGGGGAGATTTTCAAGTTCTGGGCCAGTTATTAAGTCAGAAAGCCCAAACAAAAAACAGTCTGCAGTCTGACCACCCTCCTGAAATAAGCCTGTGTTTTCATGTGTACAGTCTGACCATGGACTTGTTATTTTTAAAGGAGGGACTATGTAGTATCTGTGGGTCCCTGTCTTCGCAGCTTCTGCTGTCACATGTGTGTTTCTTCCAGTAAAAATGGACTGTATTTTAGTTCCGACTTAATGGAACCCCTTCCCCTTCGGAGGTGTAAAATCCTCATATCCAAGTGCAGAGGATGCATGCAACAGACTGTCTGGCTTACTGTGCATCTGTCACGTGTGGTTCAGTCAAGCTAGCATAGAAAAGGGCTCTGTGCACTTGAACTTGGGTAGTGACATACATGTCTAGGAAAATCTGGATAAATGTTGTTAATAATACCGATCAGGTATGTCTTGCTTCCCCTCCATTCCTACGGATCTACTGTTTACTTTTGTAGGTGGCTACTGTTTTCTTGAAGGGGATTTAACAGCATCAGTTGAATAATTCTAGGAAATAGTAGTGTGCACTCAATGCTAATTGTTACTTAATTTCAGTGCACTTGGACACTCTATTCATAATATATTCCTAGTAAAATTGAAATGCCAAAAGATGTATCATTTTTATTTGAATTCAACATGCAGTGTACATTTCAGTTAATTTCTTTAGGTTTTCAGACAGGGATATAACATCTAATTTATGTGCAATATATATATATGTGTATATATATATATATATATATATATATATATATATATATATATATTTTAAGAATGTTTTATTTTACATACCACAAGCAAAAATGTCTATATGTACTATTTAAATGTTTTAGATAATATATTCCTTCTTTATAATGCTAAATCTATGTAAGTACCATATTTTTATAGTGACTGGTTTCATTTTAGAATTAGCAGCTGCTTCATGAAGTTTGTTATTCAATGATAGTGTTTGGCTGTGAGTAGAAATAGGTAAAAATGCCATGGCGCTTACTCTGTATGATCCTATTGACTGTCAAGGTGGAGCAGTAGGTGGTACAGTTAGGCAGTTTGCAATAGTTTTACTTCGGTACAATGAACACTGTATATCTATACACAAATATTATATAGACATATGGGTCTGTCAGTATAATTGCATTGCTGTGTCTGGTGCTTCATTCTATAAACTTTTGTAATAAAAAACTTTAATGTTCTAAGAAATGCAACTGAGAATGAATAATTAAATAATAATTAATGGATATTTTCAGTTAGTGCCTTTCAAAGTATGGCTTTTTCTCAGTGGCACTAAATATGTGATTTGTTGCTGATTTTCTGGAGACAAACAACCAATGAAGCAAGCACAGCAGACCTTTCACAGACACACGCCCAACTAGGAATTGCAATTGTCCCAAGCTGTTGTACATTGTCCCCAGGGCCTTGTCCCTAAAGTTACATTGTCCATTTCCACATCTCCAAGAAGGGTCATCACAGGTGACCCAGAGAATAAATAACATTTCTTCCTTTTGCATTTCAAGTCTTCTGAATCACATTGCAGAAAATGTCCTGAAACTCAAGACATGAATTTAAGAGTCTGAATTTTGAGAATGTAATCTTAAATCTGGAAGGATTGAGGCACAAATGTTGTGCCACAAGCAATAGACTGGGGACTTCTGACCAAAGAGGGGTCTAAACTGAATTTGGCCTCTCATTCCAAACAAGAAGCATGAACAAATCTTAACTCATAGGTAGAAGGTCGGCAGATAGAGGGAATTTGGGTAGGTCAAAGTAAAGATAGTAGGAGATATAAAGCATAACAGACCTCAAAGGAGGAGAAATACAACCCCAGACATCATAAACAAAATTGGGCTTCAAAGTGAGCATGTGAGTATGGCAGTGTGTATAGAACTGAAGCAGATGTCACTAAGTTCAGATATAGCCTGGTCCTAGACCCAGACTTTGGGCTTTGGCATGTCCATTGGCATAGGAAAGAAAGCCAAGCAGAGCAGGAAGAGTCTAGCAGAATTTGGCATAAAACTGGGACTCTGAAAGAGCCAATGGTTACATGAGCAGGGTTGGGTCTCATAAGCACTTCCAACTCACTCAGGAAACCAGCAAAGAACCTGTCATCCACTCAGGGCATTACTTAGAACCTTCTCCCCTTCCAGAGAAAAAGTCCCAGGTTGACATGATGAGTAGAGGGGGACATGGTTAAAATTCAAAATATACTTACTCTGAAAGATTCCCCATTTGACAAAAGTAAAGACATGTTTCCACTCTGCCAGATCTCTTAGAGTCCCAGATAAATACACAGTGCCTATGAGCATATTTCCACATTCCAAGATATCCAAAGTTAACACAGAAAAAAGGTGTTACGAGTAGAGATGAAAATAAACTCACAACACAAATATAAAACAGAAAAGGATGCCTGAATATTGTAAGATATCGCTGCAAAAGTAATTGAAATTGGTAATAAAGAATTTAAGAGAAATAAAGACTTAAAATAAATAATCAAAATTATTACAGATATAAGAAAAAGTGAGATGATTTAGAAAAACCACCAAAGAGAAAAAGTTTGTAAAAGAAATAGACTTGTAGAAATAAAAAAGTTATAACAACTGATAATAAAAACACAATAAAAAATATAGATTTGAGGGCTGGGATGTGGCTCAAGTGGTAGCACACTTGCCTGGCATGCGCAGGGCGCTGGGCTTGATCCTCAGCACCACATTCAAATAAAAAATAAAGATGTGTCCACCAAAAACTGAAAAATAAATATTAAAAAATTCTCTCTCTCTCCCTTTAAAATAAATATATATATATATTTGAATTAAGTCAGTTCCTGAGTGAATAAAAGAAAAAAGAAATCTGTCCCTAATTGGTCAGCTATCAAAGAGAGGGCAAGTATTCTCTTGAAGAAAAGAGCATATTTAGAAACACCAAAATGTTTTACTTAATATTTTTCCTATTTGCTCAAAAATTACCAAACTTTAAAGAACAAAACATTATGAGAAACAATCAAGAGAAAAAAATTAGAATAGACTCATGAGCAATTGACCTTTTAACATTGTCAAAATTTAAAATAACTATAAGTACTATATTTGAGAAATTTTTAAAAGATTAACAAATTGGAAATTTGAATACATGATTAGAATGTGAAAAATAAGAATGAATATAACTGGAAATCCTATAAATAAAAGTAAGATGTCAGAAACAGGATGGGGAATACTTAAAATGGGAGCATGTGAACTAAATAGAAAAACAGAAATAATAAGCAATACAGGAAGTTTGGATGGGTACAAACAAAAGCCTAGATAAGAAGCAGTGACAAGAATCAGCACTTCTGTAATGGAAGAGTGAGAACACAAGCAGAGAAACAAGAAACGATGGGGTAAAACAAGTATTTGCCAAGATGAAGGTTGAAATTTTGTTTGAACTTCTTAAAAACATGACCGATGTGATGAAAAATTTTAAAGACCAAAAGCAGGATAAACACCATGAAAAGCACACCTAGGAATATCATAGGAACACTGTCAAAAACTGAACTGAAAGAGAAATAGCTTGCCATAACTTACTGTTTCTATGAAAGTAACAATGAAACTGACAGCTGACTGCCCAAGAGAAATGATGGAAGATCAGAGACTATGGAATTGTACAATTAGGTGTGCCAAAAATAAACAATAGAAGAGTTGAAGTCTATACCCACCAAAGATCTTCACAAAATTAAAGTAAAATAAATTTACAGATCACTAAAATAGAGAACTTAACACTACTAGATCCAGTGAAAATGCATATATTCAAGAGAATATTTTTGGATAAAACAAATATGCTCCAATGGAGAATAGAGAACTAAGAAAGAATATGAGCAAAAGAAAAGACTTACATGTGACTAAATACAGATTCACATTATTTAGAGAATGAAAAGTATTAATAGCTTTAACATATAGTAGGAAATACCAAAAATAGAAAATTTTAAAATCTTATCAGGAATAAAATAGCCAAAAGATGAATAAGAGAAAATTACTGAATTGGAAAATAGATGATGGGATTGCTCAGAGGACAACCCCCCAAAAAAATAAATAGATGGAATAAATTTTATAGTAGCTCAATTCACAATAACTAAACTATGGAACCAACCTAGGTGCCTTCAACAGATAAATGGATAAAGAAACTGTGTTTTATATACACAATGGAATATTACTTATCTATAAATAAGAATAAAATTATGGTATTTGCAGATAAATGGATGGAACTGGAGAAGATCATGCTAAGTGAAATAGACTAATCCCAAAGAACCAAAGGTCAAATGTTTTCTCCCTGATATGCAGATGCTAACCCACAATAAGATGTGAGGGATGACTTGAGAACAATAGAGGTACTTTGGATTAGACAGAGGGAGAGTGAAGGAAGGGGAGAGGGTAGGGGAGTAGGTATGATAGTAGAATGAATCAGACATTATGACCCATTGTGCATATGTGATTACACAACCAGTGTAACTCTACATCATACACAACCAGAAGAATGAGAAGTTATATAAGATGTGTATAAATGCATTCTACTGTCATGTATAACTAATTAGAACAAATAAAAATTGAGAGAGAAAAACTTAAATTTAAAAAATTGTTGGAGCAGGAAGATGGCAGCGTAGGGAGTGCATCACCCCCGTGTACCGAGTCACTGTACAGGAGAATGACGAGTTAGAATGGCTAAAATCTATCTTGTTAGGAATTTCCAGCAAAATTGGGGTGCTCCAAAACCTAGAGGAAGGATTTCCATCGCACGAGGATCAGCTACGGGGGCTAAAACACGAGGGATTTTTCCGCACAGAGGGTCACGCTGCTTATTCAGCAAATCGCCCTGCGGCTAGAGTCTGCGGCGCGCGCTGGGAAACAACGAGATAGCAACGCAAAGATACAGCGCTGCGGATTCTGCGGGCTTCTGCAGGCTTCTGCCAGCTGTGCAATCACCGTGCTCAGTGCTGAATTCTGGGTTTGAGATGGGGGAAGGAAGCGGTCCAATTCGGTTCTCCACACTGGTCAGACCACAGAGGAAGCCAGCGGCCACCATCTTGGAGAGCTGACGTCGCCATCCCTGTTTTCGACTGATTGCAGCTCATTCAGCCAAAGAACAGGTAATTTCAGGCTGCCATTCGCCTGCGTCTCGCAGACAAATTACTCAGGCTCAGTGCTAAAGAACCCACGGAAACTGCTTCTTGGAGCCTGCTCCTATCAGAACATACACTGAGTACGGAGCGGCCGAATTCCGGCTCCCGGAACTGCTCTGGCCCAGGGCTAAAGAACCCGCGGAAACTGCTTCTCGGTCCGGGTCCTGCTGAATAC
>NW_026000068.1:2128681-2185287 GCF_001458135.2 Marmota marmota marmota | reverse complement strand
GAGGGGGGATAGTAGAGGATAGGAAAGGCAGCAAAATACAACAGACACTAGTATGGCAATATGTAAAACAGTGGATGTGTAACCGATGTGATTCTGAATCTGTATACGGGGTAAAAATGGGAGTTCATAACCCACTTGAATCAAAGTGTGAAATATGATATATCAAGAACTATGTAATGTTTTGAACAACCAACAATAAAAATTTAAAAAAATAATTAAAAAAAATAAAAATAAATAAAAAATTAAAAAATAAATAGATGAAGTATATGATATATTGGGAGATGGAATGATATTGTGAAAAAACAAAACCAAACTAGAAGTAATAAACTATTTTTAAATAGAAAAAAATTTTTAAAAATCTTATATAAGAATATGGTATAATTAAATTCATACATATATATTTGACTTGAAAATCAAATAAGTAAAATACGTGCCTCTCTAAAGAATCCTTCAATACCTCTTACATGAAGTTTCGTCAGATCTCATCAGCAACATTGTCTGGGCCTGGGGCTCTTGGGATTGTCTCTGTTTAATGTTCCAGTTTCTAGATTAGGGTGTGTTAAATCTCTTTTGTAAGTTAGTTTTGATTCATCTCTGTTTTTTACAAAATCATCAAATTTTTAGTCCTTTATTTTTAGATAGCATAAAGTATCATCAAAAAATGAATTCCAAGAGAGAGGTTTTTCAGAGAAAAATAAAGACTGAGATTACTTCCAGTCTCACCATAGCTAGAAGAAGGAGAAAGGTCACACCTTAATTTTTAAAAATCCATCACAGGGATGTGGCTCACTGGAAGAGCACTGATCTTCATGGGTGCTGGCGAGGGGAGGCATCTGTGTAAGAACTCCAACACAAACAAGGAATATGATAAGAAACTGTTTGTTAAAGAAAATACTGGTAAAAACATAGATAAATTTGAAAATAATTACTATAAAATAAGCCATTTGTTAAAATATAATATGGAAACTTTATATTGTACAAAATAACATTGAAGAGGAAATTGTCAGTGTTAATTCTTAAGATTTTGTTGGCAAAAAAGACGATTAAGTTAATGATAAGCATCACATAAATCACTATTTAATCGTTTAATATATTAAATAAGCACATTGATTTATTTCTCTTAAAGAGACACAAAATCTAAAAATTGACAGTAATGGGGGAATGCATAAATAACCCTAATTTAATGCAATGAAAACAATTAGACAATAAAGAAGAAAAGAGAATACATGATAAATTAAAATTCTTACATAAGGTGACTGGAAAAGTCTAATTATATTAGAAATTAAAAGTAATCTATAACTAACAGACTTTCTTAGTCAAAGATACAGATAACTGGAAAGAAACAAGAAATACATCAGTATTCCTATCAAAAGAGATACCCAAGACCTCTGAATTTGCAGAAATGCTGAAATTAAAAGAGGTACACAAAGAAAATGCTAATGAGGAATAGCTGGGTCAAATGGTGGTTCCATTCCCAGATTTCCAAGGAATCTCCATACTGCTTTCCAGATTGGCTGCACCAATTTGCAGTCCCACCAGCAGTGAATGAATGTGCCTTTTCCCCACATCCTCACCAACACTTATTGTTTGTCTCATAATAGCTGCCATTCTGACTGGAGTGAGATGATAACTTAGAGTGGTTTTGATCTGCATTTCTCTGATTGCTAGAGATGGTGAGCATTTTTTCATATATTTGTTGATTGATTGTATGTCCTCTTCTGAGAAGTGTCTCTTCAGGTCCTTGGCCCATTTGTTGATTGGGTTATTTTTTTTTGTCCGTGCTTAGCTTTTTGAGTTCGTTATGTGCCCTAGAGATTAGGGCTCTATCTGATGTGTGAGGGGTATAGATTTGCTCCCAGGATGTAGGCTCTCTATTCACCTCACAGATTGTTTCTTTTGCTGAGAAGAAACGTTTTAGTTTGATTTCATTCCATTTATTGATTCTTGGTTTTAATTCTTGTACTATAGGAGTCTTATTAAGGAAGTTGGGGCCTAATCCCACATATTGAAGAATAGGGCCTACTTTTTCTTCTATTAGATGCAGAGTCTGTGGTTTAATTCCTAGGTTTTTGACCCATTTTGAGTTAAGTTTTGTGCATGGTGAAAGATAGGGGTTTAATTTCATGTGGTTGCATATGGATTTCCAGTTTTCCCAGCACCATTTGTTGAAGATGCTATCTTTTCTCCAGTGCATGTTTTTGGCACCTTTGTCTAATATAATTGTAATTTTGTGGCTTAGTCTCTGTGTCCTCTATTCTGTACCATTGGTCTACCAGTCTGTTTTGGGGCCAATACCACACTGTTTTTGTTACTATTGCTCTGTAGTGTAGTTTAAGATCAGGTATAGGGATCCCACCTGCTTCACTCTTCCTGCTAAGGATTGCTTTAGCTATTCTGGGTCTCTTATTTTTCCAGATGAATTTCATGATTGCTTTTTCTATTTCTATGAGGAATGCCATTGGGATTTTGATAGGAATTTCATTAAATCTATATAGTGCTTTTGGTAGTATGGTCATTTTGATAATATTAATTCTGCCCACCCATCCACAAGCAAGGTAGACCTTTCCATCTTCTAAGGTCTTCTTTGATTTTTTTCTTTAGGGTTCTGTAGTTTTCATTGTATAGATCTTTCACCTTTTTTGTTAAGTTGATTCCCAAGTATCTTTTTTTTTTTTTTGAGACTATTGTTAATGGGGTAGTTTTCCTCATTTCCTTCTCAGAAGCTTTGTCATTGATATACAGAAATGCTTTTGATTTTGTATCCTGCTACTTTGCTGAATTCATTTACTAGTTTTAGAAGTTTTCTAGTGGAGTTTTTTGGGTCTTCTAGGTATAGAATCATATCGTCAGCAAATAGTGCTAACTTAAGTTCTGCTTTTCCTATACATATCCCTTTGATTTCAGCTAACACTCTCCTCTGACTATACCCAAAAGACTTAAAAACATCATACTACCAGGGACACAGCCACATCAATGTTTATAGCAGCACAATTCACAATAGCTAAACTGTGGAGCCAACCTAGATGCCCTTCAGTGGATGAATGGATAAAAACAATGTGGCATATATACACAATGGATTATTACTCAGCAATAAAAGAGAATAAAATCATGCCATTTGCAGGTAAATGGATGGCGTTGGAGAAGATAATGCTAAGATAAGTTAGCTAATCTCAGAAAAACAAATGCCGAATGTTTTCTCTGATATAAGGACCCTGATTCATAGCGGGGTCAGTTGGGAGGAAGAGCGTGGGAGGAATAGACGAACTCTAGATTAAATAGGGCAGAGGGGTGGGAGGGAAAGGGAGGAGATAGGAGATTAGCAAGGACGGTGGAATGTGATGGTCATCATTATACAAAGTACATGTATGAAGACTCAAATCGGATATCAACATACTTTATATACAGAGATATGAAAAATTGTGGTATATATGTGTAATAAGAATTGTAATGCAAAAAAACCCACAAAGTACATGTATAAAGGCATGAATTGGTGTGAACATACTCTATATACAAAGACATGAAAAATTTTGCTCTATATGTGTAATAAGAATTGTAATGCATGTCATGTATTTAAAAAATAAAATTAATAAAACTAAAAAAAAAAGAAAAGAAAATGCTAACGAATAGAAGAAGATGGATTAGTGATGTCAACGCCAAAATAAACTTTTTAAGAAACAAGTCATATGGAAAAATTGAGTGTGTCTTAATGAAAAGGGAAGGACATGCCAAGAAACTGTGAAACCCTGTTCATATAGGTGCAGCAACTGTAGACCTGGAACAGCAACCACACGGCAACACACACACCCAAACACACAGCAACACACACCCAACCGCATGGCAACACACACAACTTCCCAGCAACACACACGCCCAACTGCATGGCAACACACACACCCAACCGCAAGGCAACACACACAACACAGACTCACAAGGAAAAGGACAGATGCCTTGTCTGCCCACTTAGATAAAAGTACTCTAAAAATTAATAAAAGGGATAAATTAGTTACAACAAAACAGTTTGAATAATAAATTATCAAGCATGATCAAATAAATATTCATAAAAATCTGAACCCAGTGAGTTAAAACTTCTCACTTCACTTTCAATCTATACAACTTTTAAAATTTAACATGCAGTAGTATTCAAAAGGCCTTAAAAATCAAAAATTTGTAATATGGTTGACATGTATCTATTTAAAACAAAATATTATTAGAAACTAACAAAATAATAACCAACACTAACTGAATTATTCAGATATTTATTTTATTGCTTTTCATTTTCTGCAATGCTGGGGACCAAACCATCCCCAGCCTTCATTCATACACTTAAGATTGGGGACCAATACTTTGTGACTTAAAGAAGAAATTGTAATTGTAATGAAATACTCGCAGGTGCCCAGACATAAAATAAGTCGAAAAATCATTGTATTCCCTGTACTACAAAAGGTGAAGAGTGAATACTAACCAAAGTTTTAGAACAATATGGCAAAAACACATGAACTTCCAAAAAGAATCCTGGGAAAAATAAGTCAACAAAGAAGAGTAGAGCTTGAACAAGATCATTCTTTCCATTCAGAATTTGTAATAATATAAAACTATTTAAAATGATGATGAAGAAAACTGCGTATCTAAATTACATGACAATACAAAATAGATTATATAATAAATAGAATAAGTATTTTTAAAATAACACAAAATGAAGTTCATGCTATTTTATGATGTTAGATATAAAAGCCAGAAAACAAATATACAAAAAATAATACCTAATTTTTTGTAAGCCTTTTAATGTACGTACATTGATTTCAACAATTACATTCATGAACTTATTTAGTTGTCATGGTTCCACGGGGGGATAAATCCTTTAATGTCCATTTTGCGTATAAGACAACTAAAGCCCCGAATGGGTCAATATTTTGTCAATATTTTTGTTGTTTGAATTCATTATCAATTATTCCACTGCTTGGATAATTCTTCAGTATTTACACTTGTATTATATATGTGATTTGTCACACACACACACATACACACAAATACATACACACACTTAAAGTCCTAAATAAATCCTTGTGAACAAATCTATCAAGACAGATGAAAACCACAGAATGGAGAAGCATTTATTAAACAAGATAAAAACACATGTAAGTCATGAAAGAAGTGTTTGCTAAATCTGGCTCAATTATCATTTAATACTTTTGTATGACCAAAGAGTAAAGAAACATATCAAGAGAGTTATTTTTTAACAAAAAAGAGAACTGTATCCATAAAACACTAAAACACCTACAAATTATAACTGATAAGTACAAGAAATCACAAGTGAGCAAAGCTTGTGCTCATAGGCGTGAGCAGATGCTCAGTCTCACTAGCCAATGCAAAGCCAACCGAGTGTGCTGCAAATTCCAGGAGTGTGAAGGAAGACATCAGTAACACCTAGTTCACCAAGCAGCAGAAGAGCTGGATCGATGCAGGTGGAGGGCACATTCACGCTGAAGAACATGAGACGGCACAGACAGAAGCAGCATGAGCAGACCCTGCGATGCACAGTGATCCTGACCTTAGGAGCACACTTTACCTCAGTGCTTTCAGACATCCACCAGGGGGACTGGGTCTGGCCCGTGGTAGGGCACTTGCCTAGAGGCATGAGGCCTGCCTTGGATCCCCAAATTCAAACTTATATCTGTGTTGTGTTCCCATTAACAGATTTGCAAACTGTACTACAA
This sequence comes from Marmota marmota marmota, assembly GCF_001458135.2. Taxonomy (NCBI): domain Eukaryota; kingdom Metazoa; phylum Chordata; class Mammalia; order Rodentia; family Sciuridae; genus Marmota; species Marmota marmota. Next base: position 2,179,573 of record NW_026000068.1, on the reverse strand, counting down.
TTTTTTTTTTTTTTAATTTTAAGCCATCTACACAGTACCATTCTGTTGTAATATAAATAATAATTTTGGGCGGGGGTTGCCAGGGATTGAACTCAGGGGCACTCAACCACTGAGCCACACCCCCAACCCTATTTTTTATTTTATTTATAGACAGGGTCTCACTGAGTTACTTAGTCCTCACTTAGTTGCTGAGGCTGGCTTTGAACTCATGATCCTCCTTCCTCAGCCTCCCAAGCCACTGGGATTACAGACGTGCTCTACCATACCTGGCATAAATAATAATTTTTGAAAAATAAAATTGTTAATTTATTTTTAAGTATATCTAATGGACCAGGAATCTCATATGAAGCCAAATGTTGTCCATTATAAAATATAGGAACAATATTTTAAATCTCATGTTACATCATCTTATCCCTTGACTTTATATTTCTATTCCACTTCTCCTAAATAAATCATGCTACCTATTTATCTTGTTACAATTTATCACTATTATTTTAAAGTGCACATTTTAAATACCTGGTGCTTGTTGTCAAGGTGGTAAGTTACAGTGCCCAGCAACCCTTTGGCCAAACAGACGACAATGTTCAATACATAGGAGCTGCTCAGCTCCAACATATGATGGTGTTGTTGATCAGAGAACAACGTGGGGACGCTGATTTCCCGTCCTAGACGTCATGTCGAGGGTGCTGCTGAGACTCCACCAGGTGGAGGGGTCAGAGTTGATGTTCATGGCAGGAAATGAAGAAGACAAAGAGAGGCAATAAAGACAGACAGTGCATAGAAATGCTGACCTTTTTCAGAACATGCATTTTTAAAATTTTGAAATAAGTAGGGAAAAAAAGAAAACTCAAACTGACAGACGTGCGGATTCTAAAACAACAAGCTCTACCTCATGACCTTGATGGCTTCCTGCATCTTCCGCTGTGCATTCATGGACACCTGTCTTGTCTACTCAGGCTGCTCTTGACTGCGTGACTTAAGCAACAAGTGCGCACTCATCATAGTTCTGGAGAGACGCCAGCCCAGGTCATAGTACTGGGGTGTCCCGTGCCTGGGGAGGCCCATTTGTGGACTTTAGACACCCCCTTCTTGCTAAATGCTCACACCACAGGGAGACTCTTTGGTCCCTGTTCTCATAAGGGCACTAATTCTATCCTGGGAGCCCACCTACAGATCCTCCTTACACCTGATTATCTCCCAAAAGTCCCACCTAGAAACCATCACATTGGGGTTAAGGTTTCAGCAAATACAGTCTGGGAGTATTTATTCCACAGCACGGCCTAAAGGAGCATTGCATGCTTGACAATAGCAGGGGCGTAGGAGGTGAAGGTCGTGAAGTAACTACCATCATGCCTGCTGCTTGTGTTTACTTCAGGAAAATCCAAACACGACAGTACACCCACTTCCTGATTTAACCTTTGGTAGAAGACAGTGAAAAACTAAAGGTAAACGCAGGTGCCATAATGACATTTGATTGATAACAAGAGTGGATATACAGCAATACATACCCACTTTGTTTAATAGTCTGCCATCTAGGTTTGCATCAGGTGCACTCTGTGGGATTCCCATGTTGGTGAAATCTTTCCTCCGAATGCGATCTGAAAGCTAGGCAACACGGACTATATTTCTAAGTGCTCCTTGGTTTGCTTCCCTGTTTTCCTAGGGAATTTTAAATGACAGAAAAATTGTTCACATAACAATTGAGGATGGGGAGTAATTGCAACTTTATTTGTAAAGTGGGAGATTGGAAATTGTAGTAGGGAGCTAAAATAGCAGGAAAGGAATAAAACACGGATAGATACAATATATAGTAAAAAACAAGATGGTGGATTTAAATATTGTCTTATCAAAAACTATATTAAATATAAATGGTCCAAAACTCTAAATGAAAGACAGGGATTGTAAGAGTGACTAAAAGGTACCAGTCAAGTAAGTTCTGTCTACAAGAAACTCACTTTAAATAAGACATGTGCTACTTAAAAGGACGGAAAAGTACATCTCATTTTAACACGTGCAAGAGAGCTACAGTGGTTGTATCTGCAGCTAACAAAGTAGATGTGAGAGAATAAATAGTAACAAAAATAAAAAGTGACATTTCACTATGACAGAGAACAAATCATCAAGAAGATGAGAGAATCCTAAATTGCATGTATCCTAATAGTCAAAACACATGAGCCCCTGACAGAGCTGAAGGGAGAAAACAGTGAACCTGTAGGTTTGTGGATTCCCATAGACATCGTTCAGTGACTAACAGACAAATGAGTGGCCAACCCATGGGCTCCCCTGATGTCTGGGCCCCTCCTTCTCTGCAGGTCCATGTGGGGCATCCACCAGGGCAGACGGTATTCTGCACCACTAAAGCACAACACCTGTGCTCTGCAGTCTGCACAAGTTGACTTCCAAGTAGGGAACAGACGTCCAGCTCGGCCTCCTCTGCTCTCAGTGACCCTTGGCTCTGGCTCACTGTCCTGCTCGCACTTCTCTGGCAGGAGGGCTTGTCCCCATGCTGAGCCTCATGCCCTCGTCCCAGCACGCCCCAGTACCAGCTGCCTGTCTTTACTCGAGGGCTGCCTTCTCCAGTCCTCTCAAGCCACAGCAGAGGTGAGGCCACTTCCTCCTAGACGGTGCCATCCCGTTTCCTCTCCAGGCAGGAGAAAGGCAGAGCAGAAGATTCCCTGAAGCCCTGTAGATGCCACTGGTCATTCTTGAAGACAGGACCCTGGGGACTTAATCGTGTCCCCAGCTGCCCACCTCTGCTCACCACCTCAACACCACTACATCAAAACATGACTTTTGGAGAGACACACTCGACCCTGCCTGTTCACAGGGCTGAGAAGGCCATGCACCACCAAGAACGTGTGAGCCCTTTCCTCTGGCCTGGCCTGGGCACAGCACGGGATGTGGCCAATCAGTGTGTCCCAGACTTCAGGGGACTGTGAGCCTTACTGCCCTTGGTGAGGAGCTCAAAGTCCCCAGGTTAGGGCCATGCTGTCACTTCCTGTGGAGAAAGACCACATGGTCACACACCAGGTCCCCTCCCTGACTCCTGGGCCAGCAATGTGAGAACAGCCACTTGCTGAACAACCAGTTGGTCTGCTCTAAGGTTAGCTCTGCTTACATCCTACACAAAGAGGCAGCAATTTAACTTGTTACTGAGGCATGTAACAATTTTATCTAAAAACAGAAACAAGGCACCATCTTTAAAAGTATAAAGATGGATTTTTCATCAAGAACAAGATCTGTTATATCAGTTGTCAAGATTTAAACATGTGTATGCAAACTTCAATTGTGTGAATCCTGTATCAAGCTCAATTCTGAAAAAACTGCTACGTTATCCTTTCATCTCCTTTCACTGTTTCTGAGTCTCTGTTAATTTAATCATGTTTGATACTCAACCTGTTGATACATGGTTTAGCCTCCTCCACAAGTGGTGCTGGAAAATCTGGATATCCACATTGAAGGAGGAATCTAGGCTGCTGGAGCTCACGCTGCACCACCCTAACTCAGAATGGATCGAGGACTTTAAAAATACTAGAAGGAGACGTCAGGAAACACCCAAGGACACTGGTGGGGTCTGATGTCCTGCAGAGGACTCCAGCAGCCCAGGAGACAGAGTGGGAACTGACCGATGGGACTGTACCACATTGAAAAGATGGAGAAGAGACAACCTAAAGAACAGGAGGAAACCTGGCCAGCTGACCATCTGTCAGAGGACCCATATCCAGGATGGATCAAGAACTGAAAAAACCTCACTCGAAGACAAACCAGCTGGACTGGGCAGACTCTTCCCAAGAGGTACAGACGGAGTGTGGAGCATGCTCTGTGTCTTTACATCAGGAAACTGTGAGCCAAACCAGGTCGAAATCCATCTCACCCCAGTCTGATTGCCATCGTCAAACAGAGCATGTCACCAGGATGTGGAGGGAGAGGGACACTTGCCCGCTGCTGGTGGCATGCTAGTCAGAACAGAGTGTTCAGGGTCCTGGAGACCCACACAGAACCAACACGTGACACGGGTCTAAACTTCCTAGCCAAAACCCAAACACAACTTTATAAACCATGAAAATAATAGAAATGATAAAAGTCCAAAGCCATTAAGAACAAAATAATGGCATTAGTGATGTGGTGATGGAGAGTGGAGGGGCGGTGCTGAGGAGTGCAGACCATGCGGCCTCCTCTCCTGGTGTACGGAGGCCACCTCTCCTGTCAGGGCCTCCAAGGCCCCACCTCCGTTCCTCCTCCAGTGTCCTTTACTGCAGGGACAGTCCTGGGCAGGCATCACGTGGTCTGTCATGCCCACCCTGGCCTGCACTGTGGGCTCGGCCTCCTCCTGGAAGTCCACCTTCTGTGACGGTCAGTGGCAGGTAACATGCCACCAGAGGTGGTCCAGGAGAGCAGCTGGGCCGCCATGAGCCACCTCTGGGGCCTTTGCAGGAACAGCCAGCTCTGTGCGTCCCTCTGTGTGAGAAAGAGCCGTCTCTGTGCTGGACAAGGATTCTCCTCCGTGTCGTTGGTGACCATTCATGGAGATCCACCAAGACTGGGTTTCTACTCTCGAGTATGTTGATGTGTCCTCTTTTGTACCTGCTTGACTGCGGTAGTGGTATGATAAAAATAAATAAGTGTAAATATATATATTTATATATAATGAAAGCCTCCAGGAAGCCATAGCCTGACCTGGGGAAGAAGTAACTGGCTGGGTTTGCTGAGTAAAAAGGCAGAATTTGACTTCTTAACAAACAGAGAGTATTAGGTAATGAAAACTATTAAAAGGGAAGAAAGTGGACACACTCTGCAATTTTACATGACATAAAAGTACCCTTTAGAGAGAGAGGATCCTGAGCTGTTATCACATCCAAGCAAAGAGCAGGACTAATAACAGTAAAACGTGTGTGAAGACCCACAAGGAATGGCAATGGCACTCCACAACAGTCCTGCTGACATTATTTAACAGGGCAAGAAACTGTTTAATTTAAAAATTCATGCACCATGTCATCCTACATAATCAGACCAACTTGCTCTGCTGCAAGTTCAAGATCTGATCTGTATTCAGTTCTGGTCCAACCCACCAAGACCCATACTGCTAAGACTCATTGTAGCTTTCTAAAGTTACTTTTTTTTAAAGTAGATGGCTACTTCCTTCCTCTTTACAGCATTATAATTAAATCGCCTAAACACACCACTTTATTAAGTAGAGAAATCAAGAGCAACGCTGAAGAATTAAGTTATTTTATTTTTAAAGAGACCAACGAATTTCCACACTACCAAATGAAGTAAGAACATCCATGTCGAATCACCAGGTAACAGTGGGTGGGCGTTAGCAGGAAGAGCATCGCCCCACGTCGGTGGGTGTGCGTGGCACGTGGACACAGTGAGACACCTAACACACAGAGACCTAGGCCTCCCCTTGGGCTGCACTAATTGAAACCTGGTTCTTGAGATCCAATGTCTGTGTGTGCTTGGTGCTGGGAAGGCAGGGCCCGTGTGCTGCCACCCTCGCCTGGCTTCCCAATCTTACTCCACAGGGACACAACGGCTTCTTTCCAAATTTGGTGCTTCATGTATCCTTCCACTTTGGGCCCTGGGGCTTCATAGACAGGGACAAAGCAGGAGTTCAGTTCAGAAGGCAATGGTGACAGACCAGTGCCCCCACGCTCTCCTGGAGCCCCTGATTTTCAACCTGAGGAGTGACCACTGACCGGAAAATCTCCCAGTTCCTGGTTAGCAGGTCATCGCACCAGCAGCAAATGGACAGATCCGGGTCCTCTTGGAACGTGACCTGTGGGGCCGGGTGCCAAGGCCTCTGCAGACCCCTCCTGCCGGAGATTTCACAGTTTAACTAGTGGGGAGGAGGGCTGCGTGCCATGGTGCTACCTCAGCAAAACTGCCCGGGCCAGCGGGGGCGGACACACTGCTGCCACGGCCCTCGGAGCCTGCCCCCCGCGCCCTGACTCGCTGGGCAGATGGTGCGAGGGCGCTGTCCTGTTTGCTCCATCAGGTCCGCGGGAAGACGTGTGGAAACCCGCAAGCTCATGTATTATCCACGGGTGAGGAGCTGGCCGCTCACAGCTCTGCTAGAGGAGCCCGGCTTCTGTAAACACCAGAAGACCTGTGTAAACGCCATTTTCTTGACATAAATAACAGAAACACCTGGACGGGGAGGAAGTCGGGCTACCTGGGTAGATGGATATCCTGCCTGACAAGAGGTGGATATTTACAACCTTATTGCACCTGACCTGCACCTGATGGCAGAGTGCAGGTCAGCGGAACAGGACAGGACTCCTACAGCATCTGCCCATCCTGGAAACCTGTCTTCCAAAGCAAAAACAGGGCTTGTGGTCCACTGAGAACATGGTGCTCTGCTTCAAAGTGACAGTGAGGTGCCACCACTTAGAAGGACTCGCCAGTTTCAAACATGTAAACACTGTCCAGAGAAACCATTGGTTTTTAACAGTTCTTGCCATCCCTGTTTGGATGTGGGGTGAGCGAGCCTTGTATGGCCTTCCAAGCCAAAGGATGTAAATTTATCTAACACACAGCTAGAGAAAGCAAGTCACGTTTGACACATTGTGAACTGTCCAAGCTTCTCTGGACATCTCTCGGTGGGTGCCAGCCTTGTCCCATGTCTCTGCTCCACTCTGGAGCTGACAGGCTGGCCTTCCTGACCCTCCCCCCATGATTCTTTAGCACCACAGGGGGCTTTGCTCCAGTTAGTAAATCTCCCTCCCTGGGAGCCCACAGGAGTTTCCCTGCTGTGGCCACCCTCACCCTGTCACATGGCATGGCTTCCTGGAGGATGCTGCCCACCCGGATTTGTTTGTGTCTCAGCTACCTGGACAGAAAACTTTAGAAGAATCACTGTTCTGCAACAAGCAAAGCAGGAGGGAAACTGTGGCCCCATCCTCCCCCACGCCAGAAAAGCTGGGTGGGAGGCTAGACAACCCACCTCAGGAGGCCGCAGCAGGGCCTCCAGGGTGGGATCCAGGCAGGGCCTCCGTTCCTGCTGCAATAACCCCCACCTCCCTGAAGCCAGAGGAGACCCAGACAGAGCTGGCCCTGTCGCTCTGACCCCCATCTGGCAGGACCAAGGGAAGCCTCCCCTCCTTTGCCACAGCGGTCTCAGGAGAGCCACCGGGAAGCAGGTTGAGGATGCAGAGTCTTATACAGAGGGCCTGTGTTCAGTCAACCCTTACTCATCACATCAGACGTCAGAAAGACTCCAAACTCTGTGAGTAGAGCCCAATTCCAAGATGGCAGAGATGTTAGAATTCTCTGATGACGTTTTCAAAACAAAGCTCCTCCTATAAGCCTTGCAAACTTCTTAAATAAATGGAAAAACCAGAAAGTTTTAACAGGGAAATAAAAAAAAAACTAGAAGCACATGCAAATTTCATAATAAATGAAATTATAATATAACAGAAAAGTGAAAATCAGAATATTAGAGAAAGCGAAAAGAATTTGTGAATTAGAAGGAATCAATCACCCAACCTGAGTAACAGAGCAGAAACTGAAATATAAGAAGCCCCTCGGACATGTGAGTTCCATGAAGTGCATCATGTTGGCCTCCACAAAGCCCAGCAAGGACAGGGGAGCAGAAGTGAAAAGGAACTTCAGTGAGTCCCAGGAGAAATGGCTCGAATATGGAAGAACACGTAAACCTGTAGTTTCATGAGATTCATGCCGTATACACCTGTGGACATGTGCACCAAGACATGTTGCTGAGGACTAAGTGTTCGGTTTCCCCAAATTCATGTTTTGAAGCCTTGACCCCAATGGACAGTATTTGGAGATGGGACCTTGAGGAGTGAATCGGGTTGGTTTGAAGTCATGAGAGTGGAACCCTCAAGACGGGATTGATGCATTGATAGATGGGAGAGACTACAGGGGTCTCTCTGGGCGCTCACACCACGGACAGCTGTGTGAGGGCAAGATCAGGAAGGTGCCATCAGCAGGACTGAACCAGCTTTATCTTGGACTTCCCACAATCCAGAGCTGGGTGATTCAATTTCCATTATTATTTGTTGTTGTAGCACATTGACTAAGACACACTGATGATCAAACTAGTGGGAACTAAGCAGAGAGACTGAATGACGCTTCACCTGCAGAAGGAAAACTCACATGATAGAGGATTTCCCACCAGAAACTATGGAGACCAGAAAGAAGTGGCAAAATTTTCAGTTGGTTAAAAGAAAAGAACTGACCTACCCAGTTAAAGTGCCCCTGGGGCATGACAGAGAGGCAACAGCCCTTCTCAGTTCAAGGAAAACAAAGAAAACTTGTTGAAAATCCCTACCATAAAAACCTAGTTAAAATTCCTTAAGTAAAAATAAATAATAAAATAAAGAATCTTGGAACTTCAAGAAGGAAGAAAGAACAATGGAAAAAAATGAATAATTCAATTCATTTTCTTTCTCCTCAGGTTTTCTAAATTATATTTAAGGATTCAATTTAAATAGAGGAAGTGGAAACAAATTTTGTTATAAATAAGGAAGTGTAACAGGACACAGGAGGGGAAAATGTCCATGCTGCATTCAAACTAACAGTAATAAACTGATAAATTACACACACACACACACACACACACACACACACACTCACATCTCTAGCAAGCAACACTATGCAAAGTTTGTAGAGATACACTCAAAAATTACTATGGATTAATTAAAATATATCTCTAGAAAGTATTAAATAACCCACAGAAAGAAATGGCAAAGAAAACAGAGAAAATTAAAAATAGAATATAATCAAAATAAAAACAAAAGGCTGATTTAAACCCTAGCATATTAATAATTATATTAAATATAATTTAAACCAATTAAAAGACATAAATTAGCAAAGTGTATTAAAAACAAAAAAGCCACACAAATATGACCCAACTGTACGTGGTCTACAAGAAACTCCCATCCTAACAATATAGATAAAAATGAGAAAGAGAGAGAGAGAGGAGAAAGAGAGAGAGAGAGAGGGGTAATGTAAATCATCAAAGGTGGGTGAGTGTGAGTGCCATGAGCACCATATGAATATCAGATAGAATGGATCAGAGCAAAGAAAACCAACAGGGACAGATAGAAATTTATATACTGATGGCCCAAAGGTCAACTCATCAAAAAGTCCTAGCAATCCTAAGTGTGTCTACATTAAACAACAAAGCTAAAAAATATGGAAACTAAAATCTGATAGAACTGAGAGGAGTAAGCAATTCACAGTCACTATTAGAAACATAAAAAAAAAATTCCTCCTTGGAGATGATAATACAATTAAAAAATTAATACAGAAAGTAAACAATAACACAAGAAATGATTGACACCATTAACCAACAGGACTAAGTGCGCATTTCCGGAGTATTTACCCATCAACAGCAGGACACCTTCTTTTTAGGTACCTACAAAACATACACACATATATGGGCTGTAGCCTGGGTCATGAATCAAATTTTATGGAGCTAAAATAAAATAGAATATGTTCTTCAATTACAATGAAATCAAACTAGAAACCAGTAACTGACCTAGAGCAAGAAATTCTACCAACACTAAACAAGAAATTCTCCCAACTAACCTACATAATTCTAAATAATCTATCAGTTAAAAAGGAAGGCTTGAGGGAAATTTAAAAAGTATGCTGAACCAAATGAAAAGGAAGATAAAATACATTAAAATTTATGAGACGTGGGAAAAGCAGTAAGTAGAAGAAAAATCATAGGACTAAAGATAATATGGAAAAGAGAGAGTTTCAGATCAATAACCTCATCTTCAAAAATTCCTAAGAGGAAAATAAAATTAACCACATATATGAATAGAGTTTTTGATAAACCCCCAAATTGACTCACACAAATATACCAGACTGAATTTTAGAAAAATACAAAATTAATTAAATGGAACAAAGAAAAAAATTACATGGTTCTAAAAAGCCTTAGTATAGTGGCACCTGCCTTCAATCTAGCTACTTGGGAGTCTAAAGCGAGAAGATTGTGAGTTTGAGAATCTGGGTGACTTAGTGAGACCCTGTCTCAAAAATAAATAAATAAAATAAAAAAGAAAGGAAGAAAAGATTAAAAGGGCTATAGATGTAGCTCAGTGGTAGAATGCCCCAATTTCAATCCTTAGTAATGAAAACAAAGAAAAAAGGAGAAGAAGAAGATGCTATAGACTCAGAAAATATATGTAAACTATGAATTTAACAAGTGACAAACACATGGAATATATAAAGCACTCTCAAAGTTTATCATGTACAAATCAATGTAATTAGAGAATGGGCAAAAGATAAGAAAACATTTCATTTATGAGGATACAGAAATGTTAAGTAAATGTAAATTTTAAAATGTTCATCATTTTAAATCATCACCATGAGACATCACTAAACTCTACTGGATGGCTAAAATTTTTAGAAAAAGAAAAATACTAACAACACCAAATTCTGATGATAATATAGAGAATCTACACCACTCATGCTTTTCAATGGGTGAAATGATACCGACAGTGTGAAAAACATTTTGTCAGTGTCTTTAAAAACTGCATATGTAAATACCACACTACAGAGCAATGGTGATCCCAGACATGTGTCCCAGAACACTGAAAGTTTATGTTCAAACAAAAACCTACACACTAGTGTTCATGGTAGCCTTATTATTTATAATTAAAAACTGGGACTAAATATACCAGACAGATCCAACGCAATAATACTGGGTGATTTCAACACACCCTTCTTACAAATAGAGAGGTCATCCAGACATAAAATCGGTTAAGATACTTCTAACCAAAACCATTCTATAAATCAAATGGATTTAGCAGACAGACATTTACAGAACATTTTACCAAAAACAGCTGAATTCACTTTCTTCCCAGCAACTCAAGGAATCTTATCCAAAAGACACCATAGTCTCTAGGTCACAATGAAAGTCTTAACAAGTATAAATAAAATTGATAAAATCCCAATCATCTTATCAGATAACAAAATAAAATTAGAAATTAACAACAAGAAAAATTATAGAAGCCACATAAACATATAGAGATCAAGCAACACTCTATTAAGTGAAGTCTGGATTGTAGACAAATAAGAGGAAAAATTTAATATTCTGAGAATCAAATCAGAATAGTGACACAATACACCAAAATCTCTTGGACACAAGAAGGCTGTACTAAGAGGAAAGTTTATAGCATTAAGTGCCAATACTTCAAAAAAAAAGAAAGAAAAAATAAAAGATTCCAAGTAACAATCTAATTCTACATCTAACAGCCCTTGAAAAACAGGAAAAAAACTAATTCCAAAACAGTAGGAGACAGAAGATAATTAGGAGCAGAGCTGAAATTAAGAATAAAATAACAATACACAGGATCAATGAGACACAGTTGGTCCTTTGAAAAGATAAACAAGATTGATAAACCCTTAGTCAAACTAACCAAAAGAGAGAGCAGACCCAAATCAGCAAAATTAGAGATGAAAAAGGAGAAATCACCAGACACTTATGAAATCCAGAGGATCATAGGAGCTATTTGAAACCTTATTTCCAAAAGAATCAGAAAAATCTAAATACTATGAACAAACTTTTACGTATAAAATACCCAGATTGAACCAAGAGGATTTAGAAAACCTAAACAGACCAATATCAAAGAATTAAATTGAAGACAAAAATCCTTTCAACAAGGAACAAACTGGGACCAGATGGATTCTCAGCTGAGTTCTACAATACCTTTAAAGAAGATCTAAAGCCTATGTTTCTCAAATTATTCCAAATTCATTCTGTGGAGCTGGTGAAACAAACAAACAAAAAATCATACATCAAGGACAGAAAACTACAGACCAATATCCCTGATGAACATAGATGTAAAACCTCTCAATAATGTACTGGCAAACTGCATCTAAAAACACAAGATGAAGATTATAAACCATCATCAAGTTATTTTCTTCCCAGGATTTCCAGCTCATTTAATATACAAAAATCAATAATAATAATTCATCACGCAAATAGAATCAAGGGATAAAAATCACCTGATCATTTCAACAGATGCAGAGAAAGCCACAGACAAAATAGAGCACACTTTCACGTTGAAAACCGAAAAAACTAGGGACAGAAGGAACTTACCTCACCTTTATAAAGGCAAAACTAAAAGCATTTTCTCTAAAATCAGGAACAAGACAATGATGTCCACTCTCACCACTCCTACTCATTATAGTTCTTGAAACTACAACCAGAGCAATTAGCATGGGAAGAAAAATTAAAGGAGCACAAATAGGAAATAAGAAGGTAATTACATAATTCTACATTTAGAAGACCCAAAAGACTCCTCCAGAAGACACTTAGAGAAGATAGACAAATTCTGCAAAGTTGCTGGATATAAGATTAATACATGAAAATCCATAGCTTTCCTATATTCCTATAATAAAGCCACTGAGAAAGAAGTCAAAACCACTTCATTCAAACAGCCTCAAAAATAAAATACTTGGGAATAAGTCTAACTAAAGAAGTTTGAGACATCTAAAATAAAAATAGAACATTAAAGAAAGAAGTTGAAGAAGACATTAGAACATGGAAAGCCCTACCATGTTCATGGATAGATTGAAAAAATATTGTTAAAATGACCATATTATGTAAATCAATCACAGATCCAAACCATTCCCATCAAAATACCTAGGACACAGAACTCTAGAAAAATAGCCCTAAAATGTATATGAAAAAATAAAAGACTCTTTATAGTCAAAGCTATACTGACCAAAAAGAGTGGATTTGGAGACATCATAATATCTGATCTCAAATTACACTACAGAGCTAGAGTAGCAAAAACAGCGTGGTATTGGCATAAAAAACAGATGGGAAGACCAATGGAGTAGCCAGGAGACTTGGAGACAAATAAACCTGATTATAGCCTTCTGGTCCTTGACAAAGCTGCCGAAAGCATGAGTTAGAGCAGTGATAGCATTTTGTTAAACAAAAGGTACTGGGAAAACTGAATAGCCAATCATAGAAGAATAAAACTGAATCCTTATCTCACCCTAACAAAAGCCAACTCCAAGTGGATCTAGACCTAGGAATTAAACAGAAACTGTGAAATTGCGAGAAGAAAACACAGAGGCAGCATCCCTAGATATTGCTGTGGGCACTGGCTTTCTTATTAAGACCCTAAAGCTCAAGATAAAAATCAAGAATCAATAATTGGTATGGCTTCAAATTTAAAAGCTTCTGCACATAAAAAGAAATAACTAAGATTACAAAGAGAGAAGCTACAGAATGGGAGAATATCTTTGCCATCTATTCTCCCAATCTTGGAATAAAACCCAGATTATATCAAGAGCTCAAATAAATAATAACATGATCAATAAGTGGGAAAATGAACTAAACAGATATTTCTCAAAAGAAGAAATACAAATGACCAACAAATATATGAAAAAAAGCATTTAACATCTTTACCAACCAGGAAGATGCAAACCAAAACTATACTGAGATTGTACTCACTCCAGTTAAAATGACAATCATCATTAACATCAGTAACAACAATTTCTAGCAAGGATGTGGGGAATAGATAACTCTGCAAACAGAACTGCAAATTAGTACAACCGCTTTGGAAAACAGTACAGAGATTCCTCAAAAGAGTAGGAATGGAACCACCATATGACCCAGCTATTCACTCCTTGGTATTCATCCAAAAGATCTAAAATAAGAATGCTACAGGGATAGATGCATGCCCATATTTATAGCAGCCCAATCCACAGTAGCCGAATTCTGTCAGGAGTTTAGGTGCCCATTAATGGACCAATGGTTAGAGAAGCTTGGTATAGAGACACAACGAGTGCTACCTGGCCATAAAGAAGAAGGAGATCGTGGCATTTGCTGGGAATTCACGGATTTGGAGAACATCATGCTGAGAGAAATAAACCAAACTCAGAAAGTCAGGGGCTGGATGTCTGATCACATATGTGGAAGGTAAAGGGAACCAAGGAATAATTAAAGGTGTGTCTCATGGAAACAGGAGGGAGAAGTGCAGACAGGAGCAGAGGACCGAGGTGAGAGAGAGGGGAGCCAGGGGCGCTCTGGGGAATGGCGCTCTCCAGAGTCCGCCGTTGGCACGCAGAAATGAGTCACCGTGCATTCCAGGTTTATTTCTAATTATAGTGCTCCAATTAGAAAGCAACCAATCATTGATTGATAGAAGGAAAAAGCAATCGAGTAAAGGAAGATCAGTGGGGAGGAGGGGAGAGATGGGGTAGGGCTGGGGACTGAAAGGGAGAAAACCGTTGCATACACTTATGAACTTACCCCAATGAATCCGCTATTGCATATGACTGCTGCTCACTAAAAGTAAGAAAAAATAAAAACCGAAAACTGGGTACCACCATGTGTTATTCAATCAGTGATGACTTTAAAGTTCACGGGGCTGGGGTGTAACTCAGCGGTAGAGCACTCACACAGCACCAGGAAAGCCCTGGGATCCCCCCTCAGCACCGCAAATAAATAACTATAAAAATGAAAGTCGTGGCGGATTCATGCCATGAACCACGACTCTGCAGTGACATGGGACCTTGGTACCTGCGACGTCCAGGGGAACTGCCACAGGAGGACGCCCAATGAGAAGGAGCCTGCTCGGGGCCCTGGGCCATTCCTCTCACACAGCACCCTGCCCAAGACCTGAGGTCGGGCGTGAGGCGAGCACAGGGAGAGTGGGGTGGGCGCAGGTTGCCCCGAGTGCAGGCGCCCAGCAGCTGTGGAGGGAGGTGCCCAGGACACTGCACGCTCTTCCACCCTCTGGCCCCTCAGCCCCTTCCTCCGTCACAGAGCCTGATGGCCCCAGCAGGGCCCCCCTGTGCTGCGTCCCTCTCCTTCCGCTGTCCACCTTGAGAGTGTGGAGGCTTGCACACTCGGGGGAACTGCCTGAGTCTGGGTCCTGAATGGTGGTCAAGACTCTGACCTCTTCATCTGCGGGGGCCCTGCTTCCCAAGGTGTGGAGGGAAGATGGTGGTCATGCAGGGCCTGCAGGGTCACTTCATACTGAACTGGCGGATGACCGCACGACCCTTATCTCAGTCTTCACCGAGACGCGATGTTCTTGTATAGATTTGTGTTTCCTGATCAGCTGCTGATGTTTTATATATCAGAATCTCAGTGCCTATTACAGATTTAGAGTCAAACTTGATTCTTTTTTTTTTAAAGAGAGAGAGAGAGAGAGAGAATTTTTTTTTAATATTTATTTTTTAGTTTTCCGCGGACACAACATCTTTGTTTGTATGTGGTGCTGAGGATCGAACCTGGGCTGCACGCCTGCCAGGCGAGAGCGCTACCCCTTGAGCCACATCCCCAGCCCAAAACTTGATTCTTAACATTCATTATCATGGGCGGCATATGCACGTAGCTGTCTTGGTCAGCTCTTCATGGCTGTGACTAGACAGCACAACTGGGTGACTTATAAAGAATAGGAGTCTACTGGGCTCTTGGTTCTGAGGCTGAAATTCTGAGAGCATGGCAGTGGCATCTGCTCGGCATTCAGTGAAGGTCCCTGCTGTGTGGGGGGACTGACTGATGGCAAGCCACCAGAGAGGCTCAGGTCTCCTTTTCTTTACAGCCCACTAATGGCAGCAGGGGGTCGCACCCTCATGAGCTCACCTACCCTGATTGCCTCCCAGGAGCCACATCCGAGTACATCACATATGACTGTGGGACCCAGTTCCCAGCAGGTGGCCTTTTGAGGGACATATTCAACCATCACAGCCTTGGTATGATGGCAGTGATAGCACTGTAGCAGGACGGGGCAGGACGGGGCTGCTAGGACTGCAGACTCACTGTGAGGTCCTACACTGGGCCTCACACAGCCCCTGCTACTGCGAGTCCTCATTGGCCAGGGCAACCCTCCAGGTCCACGTTGCTGACTTAGAACAGAACGTCTCTGGGGTTAGCACTTGGCTACACCTGAAGACACAAGTTGAGACCAATGCTGGATGTTGTGTGTAGCACCTGCCACTTTAAAACTTTTACTTCAGTTGGTTTTGAGATTTTCTAAATAAATGGTTTCCTTCTTCTGACATGAGCCTTCCTCTCAACTGGGCAGACTAGTAACTGCTCAGTGCTCCCTGCACCCCTGGAACTCATGGGAGGCTGTCAGCCCTGCACAAGCTGAACAACGTGTCTCATGTCCACACTGAAATCGCTCCTGGACTGGTTTGGATGGTCTCAGCTTGCCACACCCCTGGGGGTGATCCTGACCCTTTGTGACCTCACTTTTGTTCTGGAATGAGAGGGTGGGTATCAGGCTGCTGCTGGAGTCTCCCAGAAAGCATCACCACTGATTCTGAGGGTCACTTAACCTTTCAAATTCTTTAAAATTGTTTTCATTGCTTTATGATTTACACAGAATTAAGATCCACATTCCTATAGAGTTTTTGGATATGTATACACTTGTGCAATTACCGTCACCACATTCAACATGTGTAATACAGGGCTGGGGGTGTGGTCAAGCGGTAGTGCACTCACCTGGCATGTGCAGGGCGCTGGGTTCGATCCTCAGCACCACATAAAAATAAAATAAAAATGTGTGTCCACCGAAAACTAAAAAATAAATATTAAAAAATGCTCTCTCTCTCAAAAAAAAAAAAAGATGGATAATATTGAATACATCTGTGGGGTGAGGAGTTCAGAGAGCCAAGTGAGCATGGGCTGAAACCGCTGAAATTGTGAGTCAAATCAAATATATTTTCCTGCTGGGTGTGGAGGCACACGTATGTATTCCCAGCTATTTGGGAGGCTGAGGCAGGAGAATTGCAACTTCAAGGCCAGCCTAGGCAACTTAGACACTATTTTAAAGTTTAAAAGATTTTAAAGGGCTTGGGATGTGACTTATTGATGGACTACCCTGTATCCAGTACCACAGGGATAAGTAGACAAACCAGCCTGTCTTCCTATGCTGTTTTGTAGGTGTTTTGTCACAGTGTCAGAAAGCTGATAGCACAGAAAACTGGTACTGAGAAGTGGAAATGTTGCAGTGACTGTATGTGACCATGTGGCTCAAAACCCCTCAGAATTCATTTGTGGGAAGAATTTGGAGAGATTTAGAGAAGGAAACTAGAAAATTATTTGAAGTCTGTAAATATAATCTAATTGGTCATTCTAGTGGGAACTCAGAAGACCAGAATAGAAATAAGAATAAAAAAGACTGTGCACATGAGGTTCTGAGGGAGACGAAGACTGCACTGGGAACTGGACTAGAGGCCACCCTGTTACATTCTGGCAGAGAACTTATCTGTATTCTGTCGGTGCCCTAAGGCTTTGTAGGAGGCTACACTTAGAGGTGATTGTCAATTAATATGACAGAGGAAATTCAAGGTAGCCTAGCATTTGGGATGTGTGTGTATATTACTGTTTGCTTTTAGCCAGATGTATAGTATAAAATCAAGAACAAAAAAGCAAAGCAGAAGGAAGGCTTGGTGGTGCACAGCAAGAACCCCAGCATCTCAGGGGACTGAGGCAGGAAGACAGCAAGTCCAAGGATTGCCTCAGCAACTTAGTGAGACAGACCCTTAGGAAGGTAGCGAGACTATGCCTCAAATTAAAAATAAAAAAGGGACGGAGTATGTCTCTCAGTGATGGAGTGCCCCTGAGTTCAATTCCCAGTAATATACACACAAAAGAAAGAAAAAAAAAAGAGGAGGGAGAGGAGGGAGGGGTAGGAGGGAGAAACAAAGAATGAAAGGAAGAAGAAAAGGCAAAAAGGAGAGCAGAAAGATTTTAAAACTAATAGTTTTTCCAAAAGAGGAACGCATATAAATTTGCAGCCAAAAAGAGCGTGACTGCTAAAGAGATTAGTGCCAATAAAAAGAAGCCAAGTACTTTGCATCCAGACAAGTGAGAGACGCCTTGAGGGCCCTTCAGGAATCGGCAAGACCCCCCATCTCAGGCTGTGGCCCCCTCTGTCTGAGAAGAGCTCTGGAGCACCTTCTCAGACAGCTATGCCCAGGGAACTGTCCCTGATTTGTCTCAGCGTTCAGGCACCCAGGCACTCAGGGCCAGTGGAAGACTTTGGCATCATCAACATGGCGTTGGCTGTGCAGGCAGGAGATGTGGGATCATGGAGGCGTCACCAAAAGTCCACGGGAAATCCTGGGGCCAGATGGCATGTGGCAGGATCAGAATCCCAGCAAGGAGTCCCTGATAGGGCACTGTGTCAGACGGTGAGGGTGAAGGTGAATCAGCAGTGGAGTCTCCAGGAAGCTGGAGATGCCCGGAATCATGAGACATCTCTGAGGGCAGCAGCAGGCAGCCAGCAGAGCCAACCCAAGGGGCTGGCCACATGTGCTGCATCTGGCAGAAGTCCAGGGGTGGGGCTCCCCAGCCCCTGAGCTCACTCCACACCACAGTGTGCCCAGGTGCTGGACTGGGAGCCACGGGATTTAAAGTCTGCTCTGCTGAGTTTTATTCTTGTTTTGCTCTGATTCTTTCTTATCCATTTTTCTTTTCCTCCCTTTTGGAATAAGAATATCTCATCTATACTGTTATATCTTAGAAGATGTAATTTAAAAAAAAAATTACAAGTGCTCATATTTAAGAGTTTGCCTTGAGTCCCTAAGAGGCTGATGGATTCTGACTTCTCAGCCTGCTGGAATGGATAAGATTTGAAGGACCCTTGGAAATGAACTAAACGCTTCTGACATTGTGAGATGGACTGGGCCTTTTGGGTCCTGGGGCATAATGTCATGGCTTGGATCTCAGCTTACCCCCAAATCCGTACACTGAAGGTTTGGTCCCCAGCTGGTGGTACGTTGGAAAGATAAAACCTTTAGGAGGCAGAGCCTAGTGGAAGGAAGTTAGGTCACTAGGGACATTACTTCAAAGGGAACATTGGGACCCCAACCCTTCCTGTCTCTGTTTCCTGGACGGCATGAGATGAGCATCTCTGCACCACCACACACCCCTCACCATGGTACGCTGCTAAACCACAGACCCAAGGCAAAGGAGCAAACGAACATGGACTGAAGCCCAAGAATGTATGAGCCAAAAGAGTTATTTTCTCCTCCAGATTGATTTTCTCTGGTATTTTGTCACAGCAGGGGAAAGCTGACCTTCACAAGCTGCAAGCAGGCCAAGTGCCTGGTGACAAGGAACCAACAAGTGGTATGGACTGTTGTGTCCAGTCTGCAGAAAGCGTTCTGACTCTGACTACCACACAGACCAACTCTGCGGACGTGGTGCTAGTTCAATGGGCTGGCCCCAAAGGACCAACACAGAGTGGTTTGATTAATAGGAGGCAGCCAGAGGAGCCACAGGGGCAGAGACAGAGCATGGGGTACCAAGGCCTGGGGGAGGGGGGCACCAGAGTCTCAGCTTTCCCAGACCAAGAGTTCTGGAGGTGGGTGGCAGCGAAGTTTGCCAAACCCCTGGCTGTGCTTAGGCCACCAGATTGTCCAGGCAAATGTGGCTGTGACGGTAAGTATCAGGCCAAGTATCAAAGTAAGTGACAGGGTCATTTAGAAAGACATTGAGAGGCAGAATGGGTGGCAAAAGAGGCAGAAAACGGACTCCGGGTCTATTCAAACAACCCAATTATGGTCCAAACACAAAATAAAAATCTGCTAAACCCCATACAGGTACTATATATGGTTAATCAGCTACAAAAATCTTTTCATCAGTGTTTCATGTGTTAACCTAATATTGATTTTCCTATTCGCCTCTGTTTAAAATAGGACATAAGTAAATTATTTGAGTGTATGCATTGGCATTGAATTAGTCTTTATCCTTAGGATTGGAAAAAGCACTTTAAAACCATTAGTGAACTTGGACGAGGCTCCGGTGGCCTGGGTGTGGCCCCAAAGCACAATACCCTCTTCCTGTGCAAGGGAAGCGTCTGCAGGCCCCAAGATTCCTCTAAGCCTGGAAAAGCCCAGCCACATGCATGAAGAATGAGCAAGGCTCCGGTGGGTTTCCCTGGGGCCTCCAAGCCCACAGCTGTCAGCCTGGTAAGCTCTGGCCATATTTCTCCTGGTTTTGAGATGAGGAAGAGGAACTAAGGTCCTGACTGGGAAAAGGTCTCCACGCTTCCCCATCTGTCAGCCCCAGGCCGGCTGTGTTGACGGGACGTGGCCAGACCCTCTCTAATGTACTGGAAAGCCTTCCGCACGCCTCGCTGTTCTGCATGGCTCAGCACCGCTCCGGCCGGAGCCCTGGCCCCAGAAGAACAATATGGCCTTCTCCGGGCAGGGCCCTGTGGGCTGGTCCTGGACGGGTCATGTTATGTTTCCAGGACGGATGCGTCAATGCCTGTTTTGTGTGCCGTTGCAGCAGGACAGACCACTGAACTAATGGCCAGGCCCCGGGAGCCTCCCATCCATCAAGTGTCCTGACAGGCCCTACCCAGCGCCACCCAGATGGCCCTGCCTCTCCTGCAAGACCTGGCTGTGATTATTTTAAAGTGTCTCCTCCCGTGCCTTCCTTCCTAAACTAGAGGAGTGCTCCCCAGCGCTCAAGACGTCATGTTGAGAAGTCGGAGGGAGGAGGGGCTGGAGCCGTCTCCAGGGTCCACCGAGCACACATTCCTGACATGGGAACTGTGCGTCCTGGGGAAGAGAAGACCCGCTGCACAGGGAGAGGAATTCACAGCCACCAGGGAGAAGAGCTTCTGGGCTACACAGCTTTGGAGGCATGAAAACACACAAGTAGGAAAGGAAATTCAAGCATTAGCCCTTCCATCTATCAGAGTGACGCCCTCACATCTGTCAGAGTTTAGTGCAGAAAGCCCAGGATCTGGGGCCGTGAACATGTCAGTCTGTGCAGGTGCCTTTGTGGTGGGAAGGACCCAGGCATTTGCTGCCCACGGTGGAGTCCTGGGCCCATGGTCCCAGGTGGCGTTCCCTACGAGAGCACCTGACAGTGCCACTCTGGGCCTTTTTGGCAGGGGGTGCTACAGGCATCTTGTGGGTAGCAGTCAGCGGCGGTGCTAATGTCCTGCGGTGCTCAGGAGGCCCCGGGACAGAATGCTGAGCCCAGAGCAAGCCGTGGCTGGAGGAAGAAATGTGCTTGAAATGAGTCGTTGGAGATTTTCATTTCAAGCAGCCAACATGTTTTCCTCTTTGGTGTTTAGCCTCTGATCAGGCAAAGCTTCAAATATTTTCTTACCAGGAAAGTAATCAAGTTTTTAAAAGGTGAAAGAAAATCTCCTCAGAACCTCCTGCAACCTCAAACAGACTCGGAGTGCTGCAAAGGAAGGATCGCAGTTCACTCCATCAGCACGTCTCAGAGCAGCTGCTCCCGTCCTGGCGTCAGAAAGGCTCCTGTGGGGAAGCCCGAGTGCAGACGCCTGCAGGTGCGGAGAGACCTTGCCTCCAGAAGGAAAGCCGGGCTCACCAGGGTCTCCTCCGCCTCAGGAGCGTAGCCCCCATTTCCTGGGGTGCAGGATCTCTCTTCAGCCTGCAGAAGATGGGCCGAACCGCAGTCCACGGAAGGCTGACACGCGGCATGGCACGTCTTGCTGTTTTAGACGCGGGTCTCAGCACCTGGCTCCTGCACAGAGGGACCCGAGCACCACTGATGCCCTTCCACAGCTGAGAATGGTTCGGTGGAAACAGCAGCACCTCCCTCTGGACAACCACGACATAGAAAGCAGACTCACTCGGGGCTGGGCGTCACTGACAGTGCTGTGGCTGGACAGGGCCCCATTCACACACGGGAATAGCGGAAGCTCTGGGCCTGGGTCAACCCCTGGTCCTCCTGGCTGCTTCTCAGAGCATCTTCAACACAGGTCTCCAGCAAAGGGACCCTGCCTGGATGTGAGAGAGCAGAGATGAGCTTCATTAGTCAGCCTCCTAGGTGTGGGGGAGGCACTCCGAGGGTTGTACCTGTTACAGAGATGTTTCTACAGACTGTGGTTTAGTGAACAGAAAAGTGTGTGTGCAAGATAGATAGAGAGAAGATAGATGGATGGATGGATAGATAGATAGATAGATAGATAGATAGAGATAGAAGATAGAAGGTAGATGGATAGATAGATGGATAGATAGATAAAGATAGATAGATAAAGATGATAGAAGATAGATATATCTACATATCTACATACATAGAGATATGTAGAGATATAGATATATAGAATCACTTAACAGATATCTACTGAACACCTACTATTTTAGGCTGAGTTCTAGGGATATGGTGATGACCAAAACCAGCCATGACCCTGCCTTCATGAAGCTGATATTCCAATGAAACTGCAAAACACACTTGGAGATGACTGTCACACTCAGTTAGAAAGCTCTGTGACATTATCAGGAAACCTGCTGAGACCTGACCCTTGCCTGAGTTCCAGAAGAATCTGCCCGATGGGTTTTGTTGAATACCCTGGCAGAGGGGGCGGTTGGGCTTAGCTGTGCTCCCTTGGGAGACTGGAGGCATGAAGCTGGTCTTTCCTGTCCTCTGAATCCGCCTGGCAGACAGGCTCCTGCCCTCTGCAATCCCCACCCACCGTGTGGATCAGGACAGACCCCTGAGGGCCTTGAGCTGTGGGCCATGTGTGATGCAGATGGTCGGCACAGATCGCGATGGAGGAGTGCTCGGCCTGGGGGTCAGCTGGAGTCCAGGGGACATGAGCAGGGGAGGACAGAGCAAGTTCAGAATGGAGGCTTTCCAGATTGAGCCTGGGGTGGGGGTCTTTGCTGCTGGGGGTTGTAGGCTGGGAGAAAGTGGAGAAGGCTGGGGGTGCTAGGCAGAGCCGCACCTGAGGGACCCCCTAGGGGCACCTTGCTGCCTGAGCCCAAGAGCCTGGTTTCCAGAGCCTCACAACCAGTTCAGTTGGCTCGGCCACCCTCCCCTCAGCTTTAACTGCGGCCAGACCTTACACAGAGGTGAGCGATCTCCGTCTGTGATGTGTGTCTTGAAAGGCCTTATTCTCTGCATCTGATGGTGGAGACATATGTTCTGATCCCTCTGGGGACTCCACAAGTGTTTTCTGGCATGGTAGAAGATTTCCTCATCAGAATTGATTTTCTGCAATCCCTCTTTCCCTTGGGCAGGGGCTTGTCCTGTTTCAGAAACGCATAGCCAGTGCAAAAAATGCTGTTACTTATGTAACTGACTGGATCTCATTGATGGGCCTCCTGGTCGGTTCTCTGTGGCTATAATAAAGTATCTGAGGCTGATCTCTTTATATAGAAGAGGGTTTCTGTATCTCAACATTTTGGAGGCTAACTCACCAACCAGCTCTCTCCTGTTGTGACACATTAATCCTTCTGTAGGGAACAGTGTCCCTGGTGACCCAACGACCTTCTACTAGTCCCCACCTCTTAAAATCCACCCTTCACCACCACAATACAGGACCACTCTTCCATTACAAGGACCATTAAGGGTATATCCATCCATACCCAAACCACAGCAAAGGGCTGTAAATTCTAAATAACCTTCCCTGGAGTTTGGATTCTGCAAAATTTTTGAGAATTTTGGAGATCTTTTCTAAAACTTTTTTTTTTTTGTTAAACCTCAAAATTCAATTAGCTAGACATTGATGTTTTCAAAAGCAACATCAAAGTCAGTTGCTACAATCAGTGACTCAGGAGGCTGGGGATGGAGGATCACATGTTTCAGGCCTCCCTCTGCAACTTAGCAAGGCCTTAAGCAACTGAGAGAGAACTTGTCTCAAAATTTTTAAAATTTAGAAAAAGGGCTGGGGATGTGGCTTAGTGGTCAAGAGCCCCTGGGCTCAATCCCAGCACACACACACTAAAAATTCAATGAGGTACAACTTAGACTTTTGCCCATGATAAGGGCACAGCTAGAGAGGCCTGACGATCCCTGCACTCAGGTAACTTAGAACATTCCCTCACCCCTCCCACAGTCCCTGGTGCCCTTGGGTCAGTTCTGGCCCCAGCCCAGCTGACCACCGACCTGTCATTTTTAAAACACAGACATCAGGAACCTCGGGGCTGTAGCTCAGAGGCCCTCTATTGCACCATTTCTACACAATTTAAAGTGACAGTTCGTATGTTCACAAAAAGGCACCAGATCCAACATGGTTTGAGGGCTGCAGGACCCAACAAGGGGGAAGGAGCCATAAGAAGAGGAACCTGCACCCCCAGGGAGAGGCCATGGGCACGCTGTGTCCCCACTTGTCCTGTGGCTGTCACCACATCCTGGGCCACTCTGAGCTTTGATTTTACTGTTCATCAACTCAGGACATTTGGTAAGCCAGGTGCTTGTCAGATCCTGGGGACTGGCTTCACATGATCTTAAAAACCGAAGTGCTTCTAAAGCCACACCCACCCGCCCTTAAAATGCCTCAAGAGAAAGGAACAGAAGCTGAATGTAGGATGGGACAATAGTATATTTTGAATGAAATATTGAATAGAAAACTAAAATAGAAGCATAGGACTGAAGAGAAAGGAAACGTCAATCTCACAGAAGACCCTGGAGGTAATTCTCCATATTGTTTCTAGAGCAGACCATATGGACTGGACATGCGAGTTCGCTCTCATCTGCACGACATGGAGAAGTTGGTAACATGCAAGTCGTAGGGTCCTGAGGGCCCCAGTGTCCACTGTGCACAGTAGGAATAACATCACTATGCACAATAGGAATGCACAGGACACATATGCATGGATTCACAGTGCAGTTAAAGGCAAACGAGGTCACAGCAAAGTGATGTGACCAAAGTGTGGTCTCCCTTGGTGGCTCTGCTCACCCTCTCTATCCACCCACTGCAAGCTGAGTCCTGGGAGGTGGACAATCCCCAAGAAGCAGGGAGTGACCCACCACTACGCCCTGCGTCCAGCACACCCCGTGGTCCCCTCTGGACAAGTAGCTGGCACGTGAGTTGCTCTGACCCGCCGTCATGTGACAGCCACACATCTTGGGCTGCGTACCCCAGCAGGGCCATTAATGCCAATGAATCTCTCACGTCCCTTCCTGTACCTTTTGAGGGAAGTTGGAGGACAGAAAAAAAATCTCCTTTCAGCTAAACTGAATTGCTTACAGGCTAGAATTATTTAATGTGGTTAAAAAAGGGTAAACAAGATGTACAAAATAGGGGCCTAATTGTATGTGGTGTAGTTTCCCTTATAACTGCTTGTAAGTGACGAAAAGGGACCAAATGGACTTCGTAAAGTGGCTCCATGGTCATGACGGCCAGAACCTTCAGAAGAGTTGAGAAAGCACAGTACAGGTGAGCTCGACCCTGTCAACTAAAGGGCGATTTGCGAAGTCCAAGGCCAAGTGTCAATGAAACCCCCAGAGCCAGGGCCAGTCAGCACTGAGATGACCCCCTTCCTGTCTCAGGAAGGCTGCTCTGGCCTCTCCTCTCTGAGCACCCAGACACCCCCTTAGTTGCTAGTGGAACAGGAAGAAATGGGTGCAAGCAGGTGCTCCGTCACCACGGCACCTTCAAAGCTGTGGGAAGGAGTCCCCTGCTGCCCCTTCCTGGGAATTCTCCCCTGAAAGTTCATTTTACCTCACGGTCCAGCCAGAAATGTGTTTTCCCAGCCTCACAGGGTGTCCCGTGGTCAAGCACCGAGAGCCAGTTGTCAACGCTCAGTCAGGAGGTCCTCAGTACTAACAGGCCATTGTCCTCTCTTCTGCCCAGAGCCTTCTCTCACCCTCACACACTCACAGGTGGGCACGGGTCTCTGTGGCCATTATGCCTCCAAGGAGGACATGAGCGTCTAGGTCACAGGCCCCAGCTGCACTGGCCTCTGTGCCTGGGCCGGGCTCTAAGAGGGAGCATGAAAGGACAGGTGGTGGGACACTGACTGCTGGACCTTTCTGGAGAACGAGGTTCAGGCCAAGGGGACAGTAGGAGACCTCGGACCGGGTGCAGTGGAGGGGCTCCAGGAAGCCCGTGCTCCCGAGCACCCAACACAAAAGGTTGGACACACTCAGATCCTCAGAGAGGTGAGGTCTTGGGGGAAACTGCTGCTCCCCAAAAACTGGAGAGATGGCAGGCAGATACAGAGTCACATGGATAGGAAGAGACCCCCAAGTTTAAAGAGCAGCCCCTGCACAGGAGGGAAAGCTGAACCCATAAAGATGAACTGGGTGCTCAGCACACCCAACTCTGAGAGCTCGGCACTGCAGGGGTGAGACGTGGCCAGTGTGTCCTCTACTTCCTTGACTGTTACCCCTCAAAGCCCAGCCAGGTCCTCACAGTGAAGATCAAAGAAAAACCCCTAGTGCCCAGCAGAGGGATGGACAAGGATCTCTTCCAACATGCACATAGAATACCTGTTCTCAATAAGCCTGATCTCAGAGGAAGTGCCCACCACAGTCTGCCCTGTGGAGTTCTTCAGAGCCCTCCCACCGCAGAGGCTTCCCTTCCTGACCCCGTGTGCCTACGGGCAGGGGAAGAGATGGTGTCCTCCCAGGGGGCACCAGAGCTGCTCCAGCTGCCACTGTGAGGTGCTGCCCCAGTCCCCTGGCCAGGTTCACAGTCGTGTGGCTTCCAGCTGGGTGAACAGGTGCTGCCCTAGGTCCACATGGGCACTGCCCTCAACAGCACTCTCAGAAACCCAGGGAAGAGAATGGCCACCCTGCCCCAGGGTTGGCTCAGCTCAGCCACCAGCCACCACAGCTTGGGGCCTAGTTCTGCCCAGTGTCACTGAAGATCTTGGGTTTTGGACTCATCCCAAATCTCCTGGCACCAGAGCCAAGAACCTCAACAAAGCAACATGAAACCAGTGCAGACCACAAACACCTCGGGCCTCCTGCAGGACTGCGTCCACCTGCCATGTAGACACAGGCAAGGCCCACAGCAGGCTGCCAGGAGGACAGGATCCAGCTCCGGAGCTACCCGTCAGAGCCTCCAGCTTCCAAGGCTGACGTGGACCCTCCCAGCACCCAGCAGCTCCAGTCACCAAGGCTTTAGAGGAGGGTCCCAGAGCTAGCACCCTCTGTTCCCAGGGCTGGCATGGAACAGGGACCCACCTGTACCCAAGGTGAGATTTAAAAAAGCATGGAGGCCTCTTATGTTAAAAAAGTGGGATTCACAAAGTGCTCCACGTGTAAAACCATAATCAGAAATACGCAGCCCCACAACAAGCAGAGGTGCACCTGGGCACTGCCTCACCCTCTGGCTGCCCATCCCATGTCCCTATGAACCCACACCTGAGCCTGGTAAGCCCTGACCTGGGATGGCAGTGAGGGAGAGATGGACACCGTGTTCACTCTGAGGAATAGGTTTAGGAAACTTCTGGAACAGTGTCCAAGGAATAAGGGGTGGGAGGTTGCTCCAATGGTGCATCACAGATTAGCTGAAGGAGAGAGTCAAAGCAAATTGAGAAGCTTTGAAGGTCGAAGTCGGTTTGCACTGCACCTTCTCAGGGCTGAGATGAGGGTTAGCAGCCTTGCAACGCCAGGCCATCCCTGGAGCCCTCTGCTTCTTAGAAGCTCCTTGGGCCTGTCCAGGGACGAGGGCTGCTGGGGACCAGACCCCACCCAAGACAGAGCTGAAGACCCCTTGGGGCATGTCTATCGCCTGAGGGCCACTACCATGTCCTCAGACTCAGAAATGGCTCTGTGGACACAGTCTGCTAATGAAACTCTCCACTTTGGGACTCTGAGGGCTGCCACTGGGGGTGTCTAGCCCTGGTATAAGTGCAGAGGACAGTGAGTCTCACTCCATGGGTCATGCAGATCATGGGCAGACAGGCCAGGCCAGGCCTGGCCCCAAGAGTATGGAAGCAAGCCATTGCTGTGGGCACCATTGACCCTGCAGGGCCCTGGCAGATGCAGGCTGTGCATAGGGTCCACCCAAGCTGCCTGGACAGCACCTCGCTTCTTGGCCCCAGAATACAGATTTCTCACTGGCACAATTGTGTTCCTTAAGTGTTTGGCAGTCGCCCCCCAGGGCGGGCAACCTGGTCAAAGCAGCACTGTTGTGTACCCTAAGTGTTCAGCGGTCACCCACCCCCAGGGCAGTGCAATTGCATACCCTAAATGTCCAGCAGTCGCCCCCCAAGGCGGGCAACCTGGTTGAGCAGCAGTTCCCTCCAGGCTGCCCCACCCCAGCTGCTGACTGTGCCAGTTGGGCAGCTGAGGCTCATCCTTGCCTCGGGCTGCAGGGCACAGGAACCCCTGCACTGCAGACTTGGGGTGTGCACGTGTGCACTGTTCAGGGCCTCTGATTTCATCAGAATCTAGAGTCGCCCACAGTCCAAAAGGAGCCGCTCTCTCTGGGCTCCTCTGGGCTGCAGCCAGTTGGTGTCTATTTGCATTTCTGTGGTTCACATGAACCAGGTGGTGCCACTCCCTTCTTGCTGATGGGGGAGAGCATCCCAGACCCTCACTGTCACCCACGACTATGATCTCAACTCCTCTGGCCTCCCAGCCTGGTGCTCAGCCGACCCCAATCCCTGGTGCCACCTGCTTCCTTAGTTCAGAGGGTCTCCTCGGCTTGCCAGGCTGGTGAACCCCCACCCTCAGCCTCACCCGCCGGCAGCTTCTCCGTGTCTCCCTTCCTGGCGCTGTGCTTCTGCTCTCGAACCCACCGCTCTCCTGCCTCCAGTCACACGGCTGCAGTGCCAGGTTTACCCTGCAAGCCAGGTGTCCAGAGGAACAGAGGCCGACTCTGCCAGAGTTAGGAAGGGGCCCACTCTTCCTGGAAGCTGGAAACAGGAATGGCGGGGATCCGGGAGAGGCTCAGGGACACAGATGTGGCAGTCTCAGGTCCTTGAGTCAGGCAGGAACCAAGAGGGAGTCTCTGTGTGGCGGTCCGAAGGCCAGGAAACTTCTTGCTCTCCACTGGTCAGGTGAGGCCCGCACACACTTTCCTGCCTAGTAGCTGCGGTGTCTGCCACGTCTCCAAAGCCCTCCACAGCAGCCTCTAGTCTAACTCAGACCACTCGACTGAGCATGCAGCTCAGCCAAGGTCACACGGGATACTAACATCACACACTCTCAAGGAAACCAAGAGCCCCAGGATGGCAGTAGTGCTCCCGGTGCTTTGTATTTGTGGTGCTTAACACAATCTCTGGCACACAGTCAACAAGTGTTACACGGAGAACAAGACGGAGATTCAGAGCCATGGGTGTGGTGGCATATGCTTGTAATCCCAGTAACTCAGGAGACTGAGACAGGAGGATCGAAAGTTTGAGGCCAGTCTCAGCAATTGTGTGAGGTTCTAATCATCTTAGTGAGACCCCATCTCAAAAAAAATAAGGGTTGGGGATGTGGCTCAGAGGTTAAGTGCCCCTGGATTGAAGGTTCAATTCTCAGTACCAAAAAAGAAAGAAAATAAATGAATAAATAAATTCCGGCACCAAAATCACTCCAAGGTAGCACTCATGTTTTCGAATGTAAACACTGAATATAAACACAAGCAGTTTACCTGTCATGTGTGAAGCCTTCTGGAACTTTCATGCATGGGGATCCCATATCCCACTTTGGTCCACAGAACGTATTTCCTCAGAGTCTCCAAAGCAGAGAGGCAACAAGTGTGGCTGGAGGAGAACTGCAGGGTGTCACTGGCCATGTGAGAGCAGGGACCACGGCCACCGCCCCCGAGCGGCTGTCAGCAGCCAGGGCTGCTCTTTGCCCCTGATTTAGAGCTTCTACTTGGACTTCTGTCCACATCCGTCTAGGGCAATAAATGGCTGTGGCGCAGATTCCAATATATAATCCACATGGAAGGATTAATGCTCATTCGGAAAGTGTAAATCACCCCACCGTGCAGGGGTTAGCACTCTTATCTACTCCTGGGGACGTCTCAGGCAAGACTGCAAGGTGGAAGGAGTGGAGGACTGTACCTGAACACACACACATTCAACAGATGGTGTTGATGGATACTCCACATAGACGTCATTTTTTTTTTTGCCATCCTGAGGATCGAACACCCCCCCCCAAATAATAACACTATGAAAAAAAAAAACCAACCAGATTTATCATATTAGTGGGCACATGGAGTTATGCAAAGAGGATCCCAAGAGGGATCCCTCAAAATAAAAGTGATTTCAATTGTCTTATCACGTTGCTTCTTGTGTCTCACATTTCCCACAAAACCTAGCCCAACACACGCTTGTCCATCCTTCACTTTGTGAGTATAACGAAGAACATCACTAAGTCAAACATTTTTTTAGTAAAGAAAAAGGATCAGAATCTCAATTCATGAACACATTTTCACAATGAATGTATCGCAAATATATTTCATGTATGTATGTGTGTATGTACTCACACTATATTTATATATTGGTTTGCATTATATGTATATGTATTTACACAGTTGTAGTGTGTGTGTGTGTAGGTGTGTGTGGAGAGGGAGAAGAAGACGGACTGAGTTCTAATTCAAGAGCTAATCTGCTGATTTACAGTGTATTTAGGTGATACCATTTTAAAGTGAGCTTCCATCACTCCCGTAGCTTACTGTAGCAAAGTGTCTCATGAAGCCGTACTGATGGCTGACCTGTTCTCTTTCCCTAATGTGTAAGGCTTT
Organism: Marmota marmota marmota; assembly: GCF_001458135.2. NCBI lineage: Eukaryota > Metazoa > Chordata > Mammalia > Rodentia > Sciuridae > Marmota > Marmota marmota. Next base: position 2,149,208 of record NW_026000068.1, on the reverse strand, counting down.
GGTCTGAAGAAGTATGTGTGGAACAGATAAAGGCATCAAGAACAGCAGACAGGATCTTTCTGAAACGCTGGACACGTGACCAGAACCTGCCCGCCTGAGAAGGCTCTGGGGTGGCTCTTCTACAAGGCGCTGAGACACATCTCCTCCTTCTCCACCCCCCAGAGCATCTTGTGTTACATCCAATTTTCACTCCTTTACTCTTCCAGAATAAGTAACTTAACATACTGAAGATGCCCATCTTAGAAGTATGAGGCCTGTTTGAAATATTTTAGAAAAATTAAAGGCATGAAGACATTCCCCATGTTTTCCGATGCTCTCCAGATGTTCCACAGAACACGTGCCAGTTTCCCCACAACCAGGAGTTCTTCCTTCCACAGCTGGGCTTCCTCTTGGTGACTCTGGGTTTCCTCTTGATCTCTGTGGGGTCCTGCCTACAAGTGGTCAGCCCCAAGCTGGGGCCTTGGCTAAGGGTCGCTCCCCTCTCTGGCAGAGTGGCAGGAGGAATGGGGGGCTGACTCTGGCCCACCTTCCTGTCTGGACAGCCATGACCTCCAGCAGCCCTGGACACTCCTGCTCTGTGTTCACTCTGGTGATGAGTGTTCCTGATGGGGGAGCTCTCTGCAGCCCCGCGGGCCCTTCTCGGCAGCAGGGCTCCCTTTGCTTGCCTGTTGGGACAGACTAGTTCTAAAGCTCCGACCTACCTCCGGCCCCTGGCGAGTCAGTTCTGGGGTGCGGGTGCTGCTGGGGGTCTCTTGTCTTGGCTCTGTGAAGCGACGTCCTCGCGGGCGAAGGGCCAAGGTGCTTTGACTAACGATGCCCTCTGTCCAGCTTTCCCTAGTCCAGCTGTCCCCCAGCCTCTGCCTCTGTGTTCTGACCTGTTGCTGCTCTTCATGATGAGAATCAAGACTTTCCAGGAGAAGCAAGAACAGGACTTCCCAACTCCTTGGCCTTAATCTCAAAGTAATATATTTACTAAAAATGTCGGAATCTCTCAACCAAAAGTCCCATGATGGCATCTGCAGCTGTGCTGGGTTGCCCAGGGCCTGCATGTCCGGCAACCTGACTCTGATAGGGTCTGTCTGTCCATCATGATGCCTGCACATTTCTAAGAAGAAAAAAAATCAAAGAATCAGAAATTTCTTCAAATTTAGGAGCAGGAGATGATTTATTAACGAATACCAGGGGGAAAGCGGTGTTGCTTTTCATCTCCTTCTAACATTAAAGCGGCTGTCAGAGGAGTGGTGGGAGCTGTTTTCCCCTCTGCCATGGACCACTTCTCTGCACCCCATGAGGACAGAAGCATGATGTGGCCTGGGCCCACAGAAAGCTCTGCTCCACCTCTTAGACCTGCTAGGTATCCTGCATTCACTCAAGAAGGTTCTAGGGCTAAATGGCCAGAGAGGCCCTAGTGAAGGGGCCTAGCAGAACTCAGCTGCAGCACGGGTCACCGGGAGCCTCTGCTGCAGGGCAGACCGTGGGGCTTTGCAAGTCCGCTGAAGGCCAAGTGCCCACCGAGTGGGTTTGGCTAAGTTGCTCGCAGAGCTGCAGGGATCGCCCTGTGCCCTCCCGCCTGCTTACCTCCACTCTCCTGCTTACCTCCAGCCTAAGTGGTTCTGAGAGCTTTCTGTTTGGGAGTCTTCATGCATATTTACACATCTATTTAAAAATATTAATATTTAAAATGTAATTAAAAGATCCAAACCCATTTTAATGTTAGAAGGAGATGAAGAGCAACGCCCGTCGGCGTCATTCGGATTCTGCAGAGAAGCTCTGGCTGGCGTGATCCGGTAATACCGAGGAGCAGTCTCCATGCGCCCGTTTCATTATTAGGCAGGTCAGTGGGATGATGGGCATGAGGTCTGGATGGAGCTTGGCACTTGGTGCTCCAGGCACACATGGTACAGAGCTGGTGACAGTAGGGAGGGGGGAGCACGAGAGTCGATGGCCAGCAGGACCCGAGGCTGTGGCCTGGGAAGGAGTGGCCCTGCTGGCAGCAGCAGGGAAGGAGGGCTCTCTGGTTAGAGGAGAGCCCTCCTGCTCTGAAGACTGCGGAGCGGCCTGTTGGAGGAAGGCGGGAAGCACTTGCCCATTTCGCTGACATCAGCTGACTGGTGTGGAAGGAAGTCTGGCTTTCTCTCCTCTCCCACCACAGGTTCTAAGTTGACCCACCACTAGGTCTCTGTCCACAGGAGGCTTCTGTGGCATGTTCAGAGCAACCAGCCTGAGAAGGACAGAAGTCACTTCATGGGGGTCTCGGGGTGGGTTGAGTGGTCACGGCTGAACTTACCTGTACACAGGACTGAACTCATGCAGGGCCCACAACCCAATGCCATCAGGAAAAGTGGAGATGACACAGAGGCCAAGCCACACCCACTGTCCAAGTCTGCCTGCTGAGCCTGGCACCCTGCAGGCAGGGCTCCAAAGGCGCTCATGGAATTTCCCCCAAACTCTAGGCCACTGTTTTGCTTTTTACCATTTAGCCAAGCCACGGGCAAAAGGGATTCTGCAAAGAACTTTAAAAAGTCAACGAGAAACATATACAACTTATTAGGAAAAGAACGAGCAAACCATGTGAACTCGGGGTTCACAGAAAAAAAAAAACAGAACTCAGTGGATGCTGGGAGCCATTAGCCAAGTAGGTATGACAATTTCCTTGCCAGCGTACCCCATGTTGCAGTGACATTGAATGTAGGTGACCTTGTTCAAGGACCAAGGCGGATTAGGGCGTTCCCGGTTTAGGTTCCAGGTTTAAGGTTTAAGATTATTCCTGCTGGGAATAGGGTGTATCCTGCTGCCTGAGTTCCCCTTGAGTTCTCACGGGATTCAGACAGTATATTTTGGAGATAGAAGCCCAGTGGAGGTGATTTTGGGCAGAGAACGTGGATTTGGGCAGAGAACTTGGATTTCCCCAGAACGTGATTGTAGACGGCTGGTGTGAGCTCGGGAATAAAGAGTTGCTGTTTGAATCTACAAGCTGTGTGGTGGCTCGTGATTGTGTGCCCAGCCAGACTGCGGCATTTGTGCCCAGCCAGACTGTGGCAAGTGGACATGTGATTAAGAGGCTCGAGTTACTCGTAATTAGAGAATGCAACCAAGATCCCCAGTTTTCCATTTGACAACAACCGCACAGAGACATTTTAAAACCCATTGTTGACCACAGCATAGAACAGGCATGCTCCTTGGCCAGGCACAGTGGCGCACGCCTGTAGTCCCAGAGGCTCAGAAGGCTGAGGCAGGAGGATCACGAGTTCAAAGCCAGCCTCAGCAATTTAGTGAGGCACTAAGCAACTCAGTGAGACCCTGTCTCTAATAAAATACAAAATAGGGCTGGGATGTGGCTCAGTGGCCGAGTGACCCTGGGTTCAATCCCTGGTTACACTCCCCCCCACAAAAAAAATAAAATAAAAAGAAAGTCTGTGCTTCTGTACATGGCCTGCTGCCTGTAAATTGGATCCATCTCTCAGGGAGAATTTGGTAATGGAAACCAACTTTAATTCTACAACATGCTGATGGTATTGGTGTAATTCTGCTATGAGAAATTTCCCCTAAAGCCATACAAAAGCAGTAACTATTAGAAGAGTCATGGGCTAGGGTTGTGGCTCAGTGGCAGAGCACTTGCCTAGCATGTGTGGGTACTGGGTTCGATTCTCAACACCATATATAAATAAATGAATAAAGTAAAGGTATATATATATATACCTTTATTTTATTCATTTTATTTATTTATCTATTTATATATATAATTTATTTATTTATTTCATTTATTATATATATATATATATATATATATATATGGAAGATGACAGCAGCATAATTTTAATCAGAAAAAAAGAAATTAAACCAGAAATGCCACTGGTGGGGATGGGTGAACGACACCAGGGGGTCACTGGAGGATGAGAAGATTCACCTGCCCAGGAGACGACCTCCCCGCTAACTGCTGATTCAGCTGCCTCTCAAAGTGGACCAGAGGAAGACCCAGAGGGAGATACTGTTTCTCTGAAAATAAACTGTTACAGGGTGATTCTCTCTGGAGAGAGAGAGGAGGGAGCTGGCAAGAAAACTCTGTGAACTATTCTCATTTTAATCATGTGGATTCTTTTTGTTTTTCTGTTTTTCTTTTTCTTTTTCTTTTTTTGGTGAACTGATTGAAAATGCAAATCAGGGGCTGGGGTTGTGCTCTCGTAGCACATATGAGGCACTGGGTTCTATCCTTAGCATCACATAAAAATAAATAAATAAAATAAAGGTATATCAAAAGAAAATGCAAATCAAACAGGGAAGGAGGAGGAAGAGTCCCTGTTGGATGAAAAGCGGGTCCTGCACCCATGTTTCCCAAAGGGGTTTCCTCAGGGAAGGTCAGTTGTAAGGCAGAGGACCTCAGGCTTTGAAGTGAGCTTCCACTTGCACCACCGGGGTCTGGAGGCAAGGGGAGTATCTGCCTTTCCACAACCCAAGGGAGATGTGTCACTTTCCCTCTGAGGGGCGCTCCCAGCAAACGACTGCCAGCAGGCTAGGACAGGCACCTGCAAAAACGGCAACCCCAGTTTTTACGTCCCCCAGGCAGGACAGAGTGTGGCTCCAGCTCCTATCTGCAGTAAGCACAGAGAAAGTGGCCTGGGAGTTCCAGGACAGTATGCTGATCTGGAGAAAGGCCTTCCCGAGGGTGGCGGTTCCCAGGCGCCAGGCCACCCTGGGGTCCTGGACCTCTGGCCCTACATTACGTGTTCTGTGCTTGGAGCTGGCTGTTCCATATCACTACTGATGTTCATGTGAAGCACCAGATCACTGTCTCCCTCACAGGAAAAAGCAGCCTGCCACCACCCTGAAGAACAAGGGCGCTCTGGTGCCTGGGTTTTTAAATTAACTTTGAATTACATATTGATTCCAGCCATATGAAATTTAGCAAACAGTGCATTACATTTAAATAAATTATAATAATCAAGCTCCTGTGTTTGAATTAAAGCTTTTTATTGCATGATTTGACCAAATACTATAAAAACCTCATTAATTTGTGTGCCACTAATTTGTAATTTGTGATGAAGCAAAACCGGGATGACTGGGTGGGGGTGGGGTGGCAGAGGGAGCTTGCTTGCAAATCCCTTGCAGGCAAGAGCCGGCCAGAACTGTAAACAAGGTGCCCCACTCTGATCTAAATACTTAAGAAAATAAACTTTACAAATACCTTTTAGAAGCATCATTTACATGCATACAATTTATATGCTAATTACAAATCATTCCAGTCTCTGTCCATTCACTAAAATGATTCCCTTGAGAATTCAACAGGGCTTTCTTTTTCTTTTCTTTTCCTTTTTCTTCCCTTTTTTTTTTCTTTTGTCTGCTCAAATTAAGTTGCTATTATACTAGAAAGTTACAAAATACATGTCCACTCACAATTTTCATAATTTAAATAGAATTTGTCAAATTAGTTTAAATGAGTAAAATTTCCATGTTTTCCTAAGTATCACTTTCACTTTTTTCCTTTGCATTCTAATGTAATCCTGAAATGCTGGGAATGTGCCCCTAATTCAGAAATCCTGGCTGGGTTGTAGGACTAGATAAAAGGTAGAGGGGAGGAGATACCAACTCTGGGGTCCCCGAAATTCAATTTTATGAGCAGTGTTTGAGTCTAGGGTGTATGTATGTGTGTGTGTGTGTGTGTGTGTGTGTGTGTGTGTGAAATACAGTTAATAAATGTTTAGTTTGGATACTAGGGGAAATTTCCAAATTATTTACCATCTGAAGTCATAATCCACATTCAAATGGAAGATTTTTCTCTCAAACCCAGGGCTATGATGCTCATTGTGCCAGAAAAAATTGTATCAAATATTTAGGTCTTAGCTGCACATATAAGTAGATTTCCCAAGTATTGACAAAACAATAGAAATGTAGATCTACATGACCTCTCCAACCACGCGGCCTCCAGAGACATTGGAAGCCACTGTGCTCTGACAGGATTGGGCCAGGGAGGAGGGAAGCACCCGGGGAGCTGCCTGTGCCCAAACCGCCCTGGCCATGCCTAGTCGGCCAGCTCTTCTATCCTCAATTTATTTACTTTACTAATTGGGTTACAAAATAAAATTAACAGCACCCACAACAAACACCCTCCCTGAAGCCCTGCAGATCACATCCTGCATCCAGGAGCACAGCTTTAGCTGCTGATGTAACTGCACAAGCGCACATGCTCACGAGAGAGACTCACTCGGGTGCTGAGACCTAGCAAATGCCTTGGAATTTCAGTCTCACACAATGTAATTGTTCTTATGTGAAATATAATTAATGAAGAAAATGCCTCAGATGTGTGGGCTAGGAAGGCAAATATAACCATCCTTTATTGTGCCTTCAAGGTTAGAATTATTACAGCACTTATAATTTTATTATAATGACCCATAATGAGGCTGCACACATGTGATCTGGTCGACATGCTTCTGAGGACGGAGGCTCTCCGGATGCCTCATTAAGTATTTTAGTATGTATTTATGTGATTTTTGCTCTGCCTCCCAGTTTTGGTGGCAACACGGCCCATGTACAGGCATATGTACATATTTTAATAAAAATACTACCATTAGAGATCATAAAATGATTACAATGAATAGATATTAAGATGTCACAGCTGTATAACCCATTGCTTTTATGGACTCCCATCCTGAATTGTTTTATGGCCGATCATAAACCTATTAAACCACCTGTAATAAAGGATTGTAATTAGTGATAAAGCCTTGTTGCTCAGTGAGCCAGGACAGTCATACTTACTTTGCGTTTTATTGAAAGTAATCAAGACGAAACCTTCAGCAATGTCAAAGACCAGTCTGAGAACAGACTGCGTCTTCCATTTAACCTGCCCTGGGACTCTTCTTCCAGCTTTGTTTGGCTGGTGAGGAGGAAGGGTTGGTTTGTTTTGCTTTGTGTTGTTTATTTTGTTTGCAAACATGAGGTGCAGGAAGCAGCATTCCAAGGGAAGATATGCTGGCCAGTGGGTCCCTTGATGGTTTGGCCCTGCTGTGGGGGCTGTCCTTGCGCTGCACAGTCAGCATGCAGGATGCAGCAGCCCTGCACTTGCTGGCCTGCAGCCAGGTGACTGGGAAGGAGATGTCCCCAGAACCTGGCTTCGGTGGATCTGGCCAAGTGGGCAACCAGGAGCCTGGAAAAAACAAGACAAAGCACGTGAGCTTTCCGCTATTGGATGAAATCAGCTTTTCCTTAGACAGCCTCGGTTGAACGTCACCGTCACCTGAGGCACAAAGGCCCATGCTACCCAGCATGCTGTGGCCTCTTTGTGTGGCTGTGTCTGCCCCCGCGGGATGATGAGTCGGCCGGCAGGCTCTGGAGGTTCTTCTTGATGTTCTCCTGTCAAAGACGATGTTTCCAGCTCCCTCACATGAACTCTCCCATCCCAACCTCAAAATTCAGGGTGGAACAGTTTTATCAGAGCTGAGAGCCTGGGGTATGTCTTCCCAAGGCATCAGAAAGGGTGCTTTTGTGGGGATGGCGACGAGGACGCATCGCCAGGGCAATGGGGTCTGCTGCATCTGCAGCTCCGCTCTCTCAGCAGATGAAGAGCGTCCCGGGCCCCTTTGGGTCTGCTTCGTGCAGAGGAAGGCTAGTGTGTCTTGGAGAGTTTCCCATTCCCCAAGTGAACTGGAGACAGTAACCACTGGGTCATTCACTCTGGGCCTAACCAACCCAGGACCATATCAGAGCGAGGAACAGTGCAGGGTCCTCTGCTTTCTCTTGCTCTTCACTCCTTCTCACTGGGCTCTCCACCCGGGAACTGGCTTCTCACAGCACTGAACAGGGCAACAGAGAAGCTGCGGTAGCAGATAATCAGCTTCCCTTCAATGCAAAGCTCATACCTCAGTGGTTGACACAGCTGAAGGCCACCTTGTTCGTCAGAGCGGCAGCAGCTTTGGACCCCTATCTCCCACAGGGAGCTCAGGGGCCCTGCACATACATGGCCAGCAGAAAGGGAGGCAGATGTGTGGAGCAGGATTTAAGGCAAGAGACGCTGAGTCATTAATCCAACACTAACCAGAGGAGTCAAAATTAAATAGAATGTTAAGTGTCCAGGCAGTCACAAGAGCACCCAGATTTCCCTCTAAAGTCAAGGTGGCTGAACAGAGCAGCAGAGATGTGTGCATGTTGTCCCCTTACTGAGAGGTCTCCTGGTTCAGTCCACCCTATCACACGGTGTGCGCTTTCTCTTTGCACAAGAGCTGCATAACTAGAGGGTGAGCATAGTTCCAGGGAGATTATAAATAGAATTAAAATATGCCACCCCACTCCATGTCAGACTGGCCACCAACTTCCATCCCTGGGGATCTGCATGGAATCTGGGGCACTGAGGACTGACGGCGTTAGCTAGAAAATCGGAAACATGGCTTGTCCATTTTATTTCTCATCCCAAGCGTATCCTGAGTTGTGTGGCTAAATGGGAAAGCGCTAGCAATTGGTCAGGTTTTAAGCTACAGAAAGAAAGTTAAGCTTCTGCACCGCCTGGCCGAGATACCCGCTGTAAGCCGACAAGTAATTAAACGGGCCTATCTATAACAACTGTGCTCTCCTACTCCGTGAAACTTGGATGTAAACCAAAGGCAAGCAGGGCCAAAAAAAAAAAAAAGAAGAAGCTGGAGCGAGCAGAGGGGAGCCTTGGAGCCTGGGTCCCCCAGCACCTCAGGGCTGCCTGCTGCAGAGTCTCGTGGACTTGGGCTCCGCCAGGTTTGCAGCTAGATGGCAAGGGCATGGCTCCTTCCACCATTGGCAGTGGGGAAGGGTGAGTCCCACTGGAGACTGAGCCACGTGTGCTTCGTGACTCCCTAGAGTCTTGGCTCTTTCCTGACAGCAAAGTCCTGGACACCTTCCCCAGAAACAAGGTCAGGTGGGTGCACCCAGCAGACGTCAGGGCTGAGGCCCAGACCCTTCCCGGTGGTCTTGTTGGGGCTGATGCCTTCCTTACCGTGTTCTGAACACAACCTCCCCCTCTCTCTTTGCCCCACATGATCTTCACCCAGACACAGCCCACACTTTGCAGGGATCTTGTGTGGGGCCATATTCCTTGTGTACAGGTAGGAGAGCCAGGGCACTGGCACCTTCGAGTGGCACCAAATCATTTTTTACAACCACAGCCCAGGGTACTTTGTGTACAGGAAATTAATTGGTTTAATGCATTTGAAACTAATGCTTCGGGCCAGTTATCTCTGGACTGAGATGGCTTTTTGTTTCCAAAATGAGCAGAGGTTGGGTCCTTCTGTGTGCCCAGCCCTGAGATGAGGGACCAAGGTTGGGTCCAGGGGTAGATGGGGGTAGGATGCTTGGGTGAAGATCCCATTCATGAGCACAGTGACTCCCTGACCCCACTGTTTGCCTGAAAGTAGACACCCATGTTCCCCAACTTCACCGTGGAAAAAGTGTTTGCAGTAGGATTTGAAACTTCTCTGTGAAAAGTATAAACATCAGAGAGGAACTACTTGTTCTCCCTTAAAATCAAAATCCCCCCAAAGATGGAAGAATGAACAGACATTTGTTGGGGGTCTAATTGCAAAAACATCTAATGTTTTCTTTTCAAACCTGTTAATGCTTTCTCCGTCCTTCCTGTTCAATGGACTTTAAGCTGTGTCAATTTCCAAGCAGTTAAAGTTGGAATTACTTGCCAGTCTCCAAAATGCAGAGCCCCGTCCAAGACACATCCAACACATCCACACATTCTGTTTAATTTTCTCCTAATGAAAAGTGTGACAAGCAAATAATTAACCTGAAAAGCGGACATAAATCAGAGTGGATGGCCACAGAACAGATCGCTTTTGAAGACTGCGTTTTAAAAGATATGCTTCAGAGAACACCCACTTGAGTCATTTAAATTACCTGGCTCCCACTGTATGCGGCTCCTGTGTCAGGCCACTCATCCCATGTCATCAAATGGGAGGTTTGATGTGCCTCAGCATAACAAATTATTGGTGTTGGATTTATTTCAGTGAACTCCCTTCTTGTGCCTTCCAGAGAGTGAGCCCTGGGTTTCTCAACATGATGGAAACAACCAGATCCTAGGGACATTAGAGCCACAGCAAAGGGGAACAGTGACCAGCCGCAGTGACATTGTCTTTTGAACAACAAGTCAATGCAGACAGAAGTAAATGACAGTTAATTACAAATTACATTCTGGTTGGGGCTGAGCGGCTTCTTGCCTTGAATAATGATCAGGCCCTGGGGCTCGCACCTGCCTGCAGAGGACCTTACTTGGCCAGGCTGGGTGCCGCACAAGTTTCAAAACAAGCTGCTAAACACGAAAGCTTATTGGATTACAGAGATTTAGGAAAAAAGCATTCAGGTCTCCTGTGGCCACTGCAGGAGGAGGGCGGAGGGATCTCGGGAGGACTGGTCCCTGCCCCCACGGGGCTCAGAATGCAGCTCACACTGGGGTGGAAGATTGGACAGGTCTTCAAAGGCTGGCGAATGCGTTCCAGGTGCCTTAGGAAAGCCGAGGTGCTGGTGACTCCAGGGGCTTCCCAAGCAGGAGAGGCACCTCCTTCACTGGTGCTGCGTGGGATGTTCAGCTCACTGGATACGAAAATGCTGGAGTGTGTATTTTTATTTTTAATCAGAAAAAGATTTTCATCATCGCCTGCAGACACTTTGATTTACTAATAATGTTTTACAGTTTTTTTTTTTTAGTTTAAACAGTCAGTGAATTTATTATGTTTTTAAGTCAAATTTCAAGTTAATACATTTGCAAAAATAAGACAATGTCCAAAATAATTAATGTCATAGCTGGTGTATTGAAAAGACCTTGGTTTTTTGTAATTCACTAAAGTAATTTCTATTCATTTAGTTGAGCTAAATGCTTATTGTTAAAGACAAAAGACCCAACAGTTTGACATTGAGCTCATTATGTACATTGGAAACGCTCGGCAACCCAAGGCCACACGGAGGGCCACAAAGCCCAGGACTGGGGGGCGGGGAGGGCTTCCAGGGATTGAAATGCAGACCACACCATCTCTGAGAGTCTCCATTTAGACTGATTAAAACTTCAAAACAAAGCTCTTTAGAAACAGCAGTAGAACATTGGGGGTGGGGGCAATCAGTAAACTCTGGGAACTTTAATGGGTCTCTCTCCCTCCTTGCTAAGAGGGTTCTAACAGCCCAGATTACACTTCCAAGCTGATTTGTAAAATCCTTTAAATTTTTAAAGAAAGTACTTGGAAGCATGCAGAAAATGTACTTTTCGGAAGGGTGTGCTGTTGGAAAGCTGACCACACCTCCCTTCCCTAAGCAGCTTCAAGGAGGTCAGATAACAGAGCCTTCTTGTGTACTGCCAGCAACCTGTGTCTGTGCTTTCAGCTGGGGCACAGCGCAGGACCAGCCACGGAAAGAAGTTCCCCTTTTCTGTAAGGAACAGGGTTCCTCATTACAGCCCACACTCTGACTGACGGGGAGAATAAGAAATATTTGGCCCACAACACATACTGCTCTGCTTCCTCAGTGACTTGAGCTTCTTAGGGGACACAAATCATTTGCATATGAGCTTTCCAAAGACCAAAAAAAAAAAAAAAGATTAGGTCTCACAGAGATCACACTAAAATCAAAACATTTCTTTTCATCCAAAAAGAATATCTGGTGGTGCTAGGGGTGTGGCTCAGTGGTAGAGTGCTTGCTTGGCAAGTATGAGGCCCTGAGTTCAATTCCCAGCACCATTATAAAACAAAACAAAACTATCTTTTATGCTTTAATCATGAAACTGAACCAAGAACGCTTTTGGGAGAGGCTGTTCAGCATGTGTAGGTCACCAGGGGTTCCTCTAAAGGCCACATGCCGCACAATTTGAATGCCACCTTTAAACTTAGTTGGAAAAATAGCTTCCTTCTCTGTGCATGGGCGGGGAGCTGGGGTCCGGCTTATCAGTGCTAGGGTGATGCTGACCACAGTGACAGTGACACTTGAGATCCATCAGGTCAGCTGCGGGAAGGGACGTGCCCTGCCCTCCCTCCTGGATCCTGCAGGGCCCAGGCAGGAAGCAGGAACACTTAACCCTCCCAGCCCCAGTCCCGGCTGCATTTCACACTGCTCTGTCAAGTGTGGGCAGCCTACAGAAAGACTGCCGTCGGACGAGCACGCACCGGGCTGCCGGAAACACTATTAAACTGTATCATGAGGGGAGTGTTAGACAAGGCCTTGAGCATGTGCCTTGTTGATCCCTTATGAGGCCTTCAGTAGGCCCGTGGCTGCTGGCGAGGCTCCGGCCTACATGGGAGGGCAGGGACTCACCCACCTGGCCAGTGGACTCCTCTTGGAAAAACTACCCAGAGGGACTCTGAACCAGATCTGATTGACAAGGTGGCGCCTCTCAGAATGTCTCAGCCAGGACCCTGCAGGGCGGCCCCCATGCTGTGTGGGCGGTTTGATATTGGGAGGACAAATGCAGCCGTGCTGCGGGTTCTGTGTACATCCTCAACAGACAGGGGCAGGTGCCAGCGCAGCAAACACAGACGGAGGCCATGTACCATTTTATCACACCATCTACTGAACACTGCATTGTGTGCACGGCAGTGGTGATAACAAGTGTAAATGACATCTCAGGGTGCTGTTTTGAACTCCTAAGATTCCAAGTGCCGATTGTGGTCCCACTGACACACATAAAAGTTGTGTTTCTCTGTTCACCGAGTATTTTTTAGGAGCTGAAATTCAGTTTTACTTTTCACTTCATCTCAGTTGTGTTTATTTCTACCTTCTCTTTTGTGAAGTCACAACAAGCTTTTCTTGGGTTAAAAGTCGGTTGAATAGTAATATGCTTCTTTCATGTATATGCAAGAAAAAGATCTTTTCACACCTTGATGAAATGAGCATAAATTTAAATGCTAATGAATTGCCTGTGACTGGTTGGGAATACCAGAACTGCATTCACACAAGTGGAGGTCCCCGGGAAGCACGGGGCTCTGGAGGAGGCTCGGGGACACGGATGCTAGTTTCCGCACCCCGAGATGGCTCAACCCAGCCATACCTGACGGTGGTGAGGAGGCAGAAAGTCTTCCTCAAGAAAACTTCAAAAATGAGAAATTGAGGCCAGTCGGAGGCAAACCCAACCCTGGGGCATGAAATCCTCCCTCGGGCAGCTCTTTGGGAGTGACAGCCACTGTGGCCACTACCTGAGGACCTGCTCCATGCCAGGCTGAGCTAAGGCGTTCTTGGCACAGCGTGTCCTGGCAGCATGACAGTTAAGTTGTGAAGTGCTAGGGACTATCAAGGCCACCGTGGCTGGCCCAGGTGCCTCCGTAGACAGAGGTGGATGTAAGGCTGGAGAAGCCTCAGGACCTGCTGGCCTCAGTGTCTCCACATCTGTCCAGAGAGAGCAGGAAGATCACCACTGCAGCCTCTGAGCCAGGGATTTTCCAGGTGCCTGCACCTGCCCAGGCTTCCTGGTGGCACTAGTGAAAGAAAAGTGGCGAGGACTGATCACACCCCCCTGGGGTAAGAAGCAGGTTCAGTCAGGAGCCTGACGGGGCTGCTCCACGGCAGCAGTGAGGAGGGAGAGCAGCGGATCACCTTGAACGTCCCCTGTCCAGGCTAGAATCCTGGTTAGCCTTGACTGACCCAGGCAGCAGCCCCTGATCTGTGGAAGGCAAGTTTCTTGGGAACAGAGACAGGCAGTTTTCCTGTCTCAGACGGTGAACAGGGGAACCGTCATGTCCCTTTGTCTTCTCAAGGAGAGAACAGGGAAACCAGTGTGTCCCCATCTCAGGGGCCGGTAAGTTGTCTCCTATCTCTCAGTGAGAGAACGGGGAGAGACCGGCCCGTCTCCAGGCTGGTAGGTTTTGTCTCGGGCTACTTTCTATTTCTTGGGAATAAGAACAGGATTCATAAAGTGGGGGTGGGGTAAAGGAAGAAGGCTGCAGTGTGCCACCCATGACTGTCTCTTCTCATGTTCAAGTTTAATATTTTTTTCAGCCACATGCACCTGCCATGAATTTTATAAATTTCAGAATATTTGGAAATAAAATTCCAGCAAAAATGTTTTAAATTTCACAAGTGTAGGAAAGAAAAAAATTAAATTAGATTTTATACAAAATGATCTTAGGAAAAAAAGTGAGCCATTGACCTGAAAGAATATTGTAAATATTTTCCAATGTTTTATTAAATTCTTAGCCATTACTCTTGGTGTAGTGGGAATCAAGAGCTTATAGTACTTGATAATGTGTTGATGTCAATTTGCTGTCTCCCTATTTTTTTTTCTAAACTGGAACTAGTCAAAATGCAGGAGAAACTTAGTGTTGGAGGAATAAGTTCCACTGGACAGGTGAGTTCTGAAAATCCTTCATTAACTTGTAAGGGAGCAAGCAGGTGCACGTGAGGCAGGGGCTGGTTCTGCAGGAGGCCCCCCGGAGGCCTGTGAGTGCGAGGCTTGGCCTCCTAGGGGCACTGCTGGAAGGTGGTGGGACCCAGGAGGTGGCGCCCAGGGGAGGTTGTTAGATTTAGGGGGTGCTCTTCACAGGGATTATGGAACCCCAGACTCTTTCTCTTTCTCTTTGCTTTCCGCCCCTTAAGGTAAGTGAATTGCTGGGCCCTGTGCTCAGCTGCCCTGTGGTCCAGAGCAGTGAGGCCCGGAGCAAGTGGGTCATTGATCTTGGGCTGGAGGCTCCAGCACCTAAGCTCCTGCCGCGGGCACCTCACTGCACTGGCCAGCTGGGCAGCACAGTAGGCAAGGAGGGAAGAAGGGCAGGGGCAAGTGAACCCTGCCTCAGCTGGGCAGAGGCAGATGGTCTCCAACAAGACCTGTGACGCTGGTGTCCCTGTGACTGTAGAGGGGTGTGGTTGGGAACAGAGCTGGAGCTTTCCCTTGACTGTGGCCTGGGAACTCTGCAAGGCCCCCGACTTGGTTGAAGGGCCCTCCCCAGCCACACTGTGCCTGTGCCTCTCGGGCAGAGACGGGCTGCCCACAGGAGGGCACATCCATGAGGTCCAGAGGCTTCTGCTTGTCCTTTATGAAGGTGGATGGTTGAAGGAGGTCTTCACCGCTAGACATCCTCAAAGGTCACCCGTAACCTGACACTCTTAAGAATCTCCATTTTAAAAAGGAAAAAAAAACACGTCTCTGTGCCGGGCACACAGAGCCACTCTTGGAGAGGGCTGGGACCTATTTTTATAAGGAGAGTAGCTTTGATCTAGAGGAGTCGAGATTATTCTACTTGGGGGGAGAAAATGGCTAAGTGTCATCCGTGGCTCTGCTGGACACTGCGGCGTTGAAGTGACCCTGGCCTCCACAGAGCACTTTCACCGTCTGCATCGCACTTGCATTTCCCTACAGAACATCTCCCCTCCTCCATCACCACATCATACACCACGCCAAGACGTCGAAAACACAAAACCAAACTTGTTGTGAAGATGTGGAAGTGGGCAAAGCCCTGCCCACCACAGGGTCGCTGCAGAGGTCAGCAGGTCTGAAGGAGTGCTGGTGCGCCAGGTAGGCCAGGCTTTGCCGCAGGTGCCTTCCCTGAGAACACGCGCCCACGCCAGACGTCACTGGCAAGTTCGGATTTTGATGTCCCCAGGCCCACAGGCTGAAGGTCAGTCTCCAGCCTACAGTGCTCTGGGGAGATGGCCAACCTTAGGCACGTGGGCCTGGTGGAGGAAGGGGACGGTGGCACTCAGTGCCTCCAGTGTCTCTTTGCTTCCCGGCTACTGTGAGGTGAAAGGCCACCTCTGCCTGGGGCTCCTCTGTGCCACTGTGCTCACCACAGGCCCAGAGGAGATGGGACAAGTCTCTGAAACTGAACCAGCACAAGCCTTTCCACTTGAGCAGAGGCCAGTGGAGTAATGGAAGGCTGACCAACGCGGTCATCTTTTTTGACCGTCTTTAGGAGCAACATTCACTAGCATAGCACCAGACACTGGCTCAGGAAAGGCCCCATGCATGCTCCCGGTGGGCCTCCCACATAACAAGGTGACAAGGTTCTCTGTGTCCTCTCCCTACACGGTCCTCGCCGTGCCACCTGCCGCCCATCCCCCCTCTGAGAGTCCTGTGCACATGTACGCCCTGCAGACACTGGACGCCAGACTCCTGAGAGCGGTAAGTGAGGTGCCAGGTGCCAGTCATCTCTCAGGACAAAACATCAGTGGGAAAGGAGCAGTCCCGGAAGTGGGGATCCGCAGAAGAGGAGGCCAGTGGGCCTGGGGAGCCCCGTCTCTGCCTGGAAACCAGGTAGAAGTTGTGGAGGTCT
Organism: Marmota marmota marmota; assembly: GCF_001458135.2. Classification (NCBI taxonomy): domain Eukaryota; kingdom Metazoa; phylum Chordata; class Mammalia; order Rodentia; family Sciuridae; genus Marmota; species Marmota marmota. Next base: position 2,133,009 of record NW_026000068.1, on the reverse strand, counting down.
GCCCATGTTCACCTAACCCGGGAAGCCCCTCTCCCCGCACTGAGTAAATGTCCTTGAAGAGCTGGCCTCAGCTGGTGACCTTGTGATTGTGATTGGGCGGGATCTCGTGGTCTGGAAAAGGGCTGAACATGAGCCCAGCTTTGTCTCTAGGCTGGGCTTCCAGAGGGTTAATGAGGAAAGTACTGGAGCCTGGGGGCAGAGTGTGCCCCGGCATGTGATAGGCAGCCGTGGGACTTGGCAGCCAAGAAGAGCTGCACAGACCCTCGCTTGTGGCCATCCCCACAGGTGTGGACATGAGAGCTTGGGCTGGTGCCGAACCAGGTCCTGTCCATCAGAGGACAACGTAGGTGTGTCAGAAATCTCAGGGGGCCCGTGTCAGGTCACTTGAATTTCACCTTGCAGGTACGTGCTGGTGGCACCTGTCTGTGATGACACTGCTTCTGAGCCGGGGAGGAATCGTGGGGTGCCAGGGCCACAGGGCGCTCGGCACACTCCTCCCAGGAGCCCAGCAGCAGCGCCGTGGAGATGCACACACTCCATCAAGTGAGCAAGTGGGTGGGGGCAGAGTCTAGGGTGGTGTCCTGGGCGTGGAGGAGCCGGGCAGGGTCTGTGGTGCCACCCTGCAGCTGGGTGGACTTCACAGCATGGAAACTGGCCTGGAGGTCACGGCTGGCAGGATCCCACAGACACAAAGCCCTTGAAAATTTACATCTGACCCTGCCTGGGTCAGAGGTCTCCAGGACTGTTGGGGCAGCAAGGAGGAGGTGAGGAGGCCCATAGGAGTCGCCTGGTCCCGCCTGACCACAGGTCCTTCTCCACGGGGAAGCAGGTGAGAAGACCCTGCTGCTTTGTCCACTCGATCGCTCTCGGAAGAGCTCTCTTGAAGGCCATGCTTGCTCTTCAGCCTCCTTGTCCCACAAACTCCGTTGAGGGCTTAGACTAATGCCTGGGCATTCCATGGAGCGAGGCCAGGCGGACACTTGTGCCGCTGTCCAGCCCCCCATCCACTGGGCACTGGAAGGCGGACGGTCTGGGGCAGGGTGGAGGAAGACCTGCGCTGTGCTGCTCCAGGTCAGCTTCCGGTTTCACCTCTGGCCTCATCCTTAAGAAAGTCCAGGACTTTTGTGGTTCCTGGTGTCATCTGTAAGCTAACTAGCTGGGCGAGAGGTGTCCCATTGTCCCACTCTGCTTCTGGGCTGATTCCCGGGCTCTTCTGACTCTAGGGAAAAACACGCTTGGTTTGGGTGTTGTGGTCAGGCACACAGGAATAAGCCTGTGTTCGTCCGTCCTGTCTGTGTACGGTCAGGCTGATGTCCAGTTTGCTCAGAGTGGACCTCTCTGCTTTGGGAATCCTCTCCCTGAAGTGTCCCCAGCTTTGCCACTGAGTCTGCAGGTGCACTTCCCATTACCTGCCCGACAGCTCCTTCAGCCGCTTTCCCTTTGAACTCAGCACCCCAGGGCCTGCTGCTCAGCATCACTGAGACTGGACCATGGTTGGAACCCTACATGTGTCCCTGGTCAGTTTCTTTGGGGGAAGGTATCTGAGCACCGACTCTCTCAGAGCAGGAAGCAGAGTGCAATGCAGCAAATGTGGAACCCAACAGTGGGAATTGGTGATAATCACGCAGCAAGGCTCCCCTGGGGGACAGTCCGGCCACCGCTCCCAAGTCCGTCCTTGGAAAGCCCTCCTGCATACATTTATACTCCCATGGGGATTTCATTACGCAGACTCTTCCCATCAACCCTCAGAATCATCAGTAACTAAATCTCACCAGAACACATGGGTCCTTCAAGTGCTTTGTTCTGCTGTGCGTGACTGAGGGCGGGGAACCGAGACCGCAGGGGTGAGTGCCACCAGGAGCCACTAGGAGCCATCAGGAACCTCAGCAACACTCTAGATTTGGAGGGTCTCGAGCTAAGAGTCCTCAGCTGGGAAGGCACAAGCTGAAGATGGCCACGCTCCAGGCCCTTGGAGGCAGGACACATGCACAGGTGTGACCTAGGAGAGGAGCCCGTGACCCCTGACCTTGTAGTGGAGCAAGACAGGCTGCAGGAAAACCTGAACCAGATATCAAATCAGGTAAGGCTCTGTGATTAAGTAACCAATCCGATACCACGTGGTCCAGGAGAGGGTCTCGCTGCGAGTGGCCACGGGAGGCAATGTTTGAGTCTTGGAGAAGAGCCCTGTGACCATGGCAAAGGTCCCTCAGCAGGAATGAGCTGGTAGAACATCATGGGGCCAGCATGGCCGGGGAGAGGGCAGGGCCAGATGGGAAGGGCCTTGCAGACCTGTGGGAATTCGATCCCAAGTCCTGGGGGGGAAGGGGCATTGTGGTGTGACTCATGCCTTTAAGATGGCTCTCTGCCTGCCCCGTGGAATGGGCTGTGGCTGGGAGTAGGAGCAGTGAAGGAGCAGTGGGCTGTCACCACCCAGAGGGACACTGGGAGGACCTGGGACATGTACTAGCACCTCCTCTCTGGAAGTAGGTCCCGCAGGATCCCTGCAGAGGCTGGAGGACAGGGTGGGGCAGGTAAGAAAGACTGAAGGATGCAGCCTAAATGGACTCTTTGGGACACAGTGGCACATACTCCAGGACCTCCCCAGAAGTGAACTCCACAGATTGATCACAATGGTGATCAGCAGATGGGAGTCAGGCTCCAGAGAGAGAGGGGACCTACTTGTTTGCCACCTGAAGGTAAGAAAATCCGTGTCTGCCTGAAGCCACAGGATGGTGCATCTGCAGAGCTGACCTGTCCCAAGACCTGGGCTCTAAGAACAGGATCCCTTTCCCCAGAACTGCACAGTTCTCCCTGCAACCTGTCCAGCTGCAACCCGGGCACCTTCTTCCATGGGCAGTTGAACTGGGGGAATCTGTATCAGCAGGGAAAGGGACACGGCTGAGACCTGCGTCCTCGCACCTGCTCTGTAGGCCAATGCCCAGAGACCCTTGTACATAAGACCCATGCCATATCCCCAAGCTCCTGAAGCCTAGCGAGGAGCAGCCAACATCTGGGACCTGTTGGACCCCTAGGAACAGCACATCGTGAGCACATTGTGAGCACCCATGAGCACCCACATGGAGCCTCAGCCTGCCCCAAAGGTGGTCTCTGATGGATGGACGTTTTAACCTCTACTGTGTTTGCAATGAGAAGATGGTCCGAGTGGCCCACTCCCTGAGGAGGGTCCAGGTGCTGCTTCGTGCTTCATCTGAAGCTCTATGACTTTGTAAAATACCCCAGAGGAATGTGGTCTGGTTGGTACAAACCCAGGACAAACCTGGTGTGACATGGTTCCAAGGTGGCACTAGGAGGGCAGGCCGAACAGAGGGCCTGTGGATGCTGTTCCACCACAGCTGGCTTGTCACTAATGTCCATCAGCTGTGTTAGGGGACAGGAACCTAATATTGATTCAGAGCTCGGGTGGGGAAGGGACTGATGCCCTTGGAGAAGAGAAACTGCATTCTGAACACAAGTTTACCAGGATGCCCCGGAATCAAGAACTCTGCTCAGAGCCCCTGCTGGTCCTGACACCCAATGCAGTTCCAACTGCGGTCAGACACAGACCTTCTGTGCTGCTGGTGGCAGGTGAGGACACTCACATATCACCTTCTTCAAGTTGCCTTTTCTGCCTCAGGGACCCCTGGCCCTGTGGAGGACTGTGTGTGAGGCATGCTCCAGCCAGGGGCCCAGGTGGTGGCTGACCAGCGCCGCAGGAGCAGGGCTGGGCTTCATGGGGGCCTTGCCGGCCGCACAGACAGCAGCTTCCCCGGGCTGTGAGGGAGCTCTGTCCACACTGAGGTGTGTTTGAATGAGGAGGCGATTCTTCATTCAGAAGCAGCCCTTCACAGGGCACATCGGGTGACAGCCTCAGTGGAGAGACAGTCAACCACCTGGGAAGGTTCAGAGGACTCCAGAGAAAGGAGGGGGAGGAGTCAGCACCTGTGGCTTCTGCCCAGCACCCAGCCTCCAGCTAGGAGCTAATGGCTGGCCCCTTAGCTTCCAGGGCGCCTGCCAATCTTTTGTCACCTCTGTTGCCCCATATCAAACTTTCCGGAAACAAAGCCCAAGAAAGCAGATAATCAATAAGGAGATCAGGAGATGTTATCCTAAGAGAAACAGGGCTCTCTGCTTTGTTTGTGGAAGGGTGCTTCCCTGGCTGCTTGTCAGAGAGGACTGGGATGTGCACAGCATGATTGAGTGCACGGAGATAAGGCCCAGAGGACAGGGAGGGGGAGGGGAAGGACAGGGGAGAGGGGAGGGGAGGGGAAGGACAGGGGAGAGGGAGGGGAGGGAGAGGAGGGAAGAAAGGGGCCAAGGAGAGCAAGGGG
>NW_026000068.1:2110433-2128656 GCF_001458135.2 Marmota marmota marmota | reverse complement strand
CTAGAGAAGGGGGCGGGAGGGGGGAGGGAGCAGGGAGGGTAGAAGGGAGGCCAGGAAAGGAGAGAAGGAGGGCAGGGAGCAGGGAGCGGGGAAAGGGTGGAAGGCAGGGAAGGGGGGAGGAAGGAGAGCTGGAGGTAGGGGAGAGGATGGAGAGGGCCCCAGAGAGAAGCTGAGGAGGGGCTGAGCAGGGAGGAGGGGAGGAGCTGGGGGGCAGCCCACAACCTCCAGGGGCAAAGGCAGCCCTTCCCTTTCCCACCCTCCCCGTGGCAGCTGGGTGCCCCCCAGGCCCCACAGGTCTTCTAGGACAGAGTCGCAGAGGCATTGTCCCTCCTGCTGACAGTGGGTGGCACCTCAGTGTGTGACGCGTGGGCGCGTACACACAGTCACCTTTTGCACAGCGCTGGGCAAGCTGCAGCAGCCTGGTGTGTGGGGAGGACCTCCACAGGTTTCCTGTGAATGGGCACCTGCCCTCCTCTGCGGTCCTCAGGCCTCCTGTGGGCCTGGACAGGCCTGCTCCTCTGTGCAGGGCCTCAGCTGTCTCACTCCACAGGTCTCTGCAGAGGCACACCTCCCTGCAGGACAGAGCCCTGGGGGACAGCGTGGACACACTGCACTTGGGGCACTCCTGTGGTGTCAGGTGCTGGCTGGCCCCTCCTCCCATGGTCTAGGCACACACCTCTGTGCCTCCTGGGACATGGGCACCGGCCCTGGCACCTGTGGACGTGGCCTTCTAAGAAAGGGCTCCATGAGAATCTGCAACCTGTGGCGGGGGCTGGGGGGTGCGGCTGCAGGCACAGGTGCCACCCAGGTGTGTTGTCAGCAGCCTCCCAGCCTTGGGAGCAGCGATGCAGCAGTCCTGTCATGCCACAGAAGAAACTGGAGTGCTTGCACGTTCCCAAGATCATCATGGAGTTCCCAGGAAACAGTGCTCACAGAAGGGGAAACCGCTCACCAGTATGTGTTTTTTGTTTAAAAAACAAAACAAAAAACTATTGTGCCCAATTACCCATGTGCATTTCTCCCAAACAAATTTTTAAAAAATGAGCACAGTCAAACACATTTCCCATTGACATTTACCCCATGAGCTACAGATTTCAGTTGACCTTTAGGGGGAAATATTTTATTTTTGAAACAATCATGAATTTTGACCCTTGAAGAATTTATTAGTGCAATGAGCCCAGTAGCAAGCCATCGCCGCAGAACTCAGGAGGGATGATCCCAAGGCTCTGGCCTTCCTCCCGGTGGCACCTCTCATCTGAGGTGGACCTCTTTGTCCAGCTTCTGCTGAGGCTCCCACAATGGCAGGAGACCTGGTGGCTGCAGAACCTCTCCTTCCCATGGCATAGGATGTCCAGGGTGGGTTAGGGCTGGTTTTGGGGGGACAGCTGAAGTGTTGTGGATGTGGGCCAGCAGGAGGGGCAGTGGGGCTGGGGGTGTGGAGGAACCGGGCTGGGGCCAGAGACTGCTCGGTTCCTCGAATTTCCCAACTGCCAGCGGGTCCCAGTTGTGCCTTCTGAGCAAGGAAAGACATGCAGTCTGTCTCTGACCCTTCTGAGTATCTCTGAAGACAGTGTTGTCCCTTTAAGCTGAAGGGTTGATTTGAAGAAGAGTTTGTGCCCCGGGGAAGAGCCCTGTCGGCCTTTTAGCACATTACAATTCCAAAGGCAATCACAAAAGCAGATAGGCGAGCTGGAGTTAATGAGATTCCTCACCAAAAACACTAATCTGGGTTAAAACTAAAAGAATGCTGATAAGGATATTGCCGCTCACGCTGAGAACAAGAAAGGTGCTCTGCTAAGATCCACTGTGCATATTAGGAGGGACCTCTAATAGCATTTAAAAAGAACCCCCAGAATGGACGTGGGAGACAAAGCCTCTTAGAGGGGCGACTGATGCAGAACAAAACATAGCATTTAAACTTTTTTTTTTTTTAAATAGCGTTCCAGGTACAAATCAACTAATATTAGCAGAAGTTTAACATCACTTTAAAAGGGAAGATTGACCCACTGCGCAAGTACAGAGTGAGGTGTGCAGCCGTACACTGATTATCTCTGTTCCCCTCAGGCAAATACCTCTCTCTTAAGCATGTGCACTGCAACATTTTGTTTTATTACCTTGTGAGATAAGTGGGGAAAAGAGCCTTCTCTACCTGGGGAATTAAAATATTCAGCTTTGTCGTATCAGGGTCTGTTCTCAATTTCACGCAGGGCGCATAATTATAACAGTGTTTAAATTGAGCCCAGAAGAAAGATGGGTTCAAGTGCAAATTAATTTCAGATTATCACAACAAAGGCAATCATATCTCAACAAGCGTGCCAGCAAAACACTTCGCAAAGGTCCCCAGGCCCCTCCCCTCCCCGACTTACAACAAAGACCTTTCAGCTCAAATTAAGCTAATGATCTCAAACAGCCCTTCGGCCCACCTTTTTGGGATTTCACTATTTGCACAGTTCAGTAGGTAAACCTGAGGAAGAGACAAAAAGAAGGAGGGGGACCCGGACTGGCGGGGGGGGGGGGACGGGGGGGCCAGGAAGGTCAGGGCGGTCCTATCCATCAAGTGACAAAATAAACAGCCAGCAGCCTGGCCCCTGAACAGCCTCAGACAGGCTTCCCTGGTGTAGCCGGTGGACCCTGCGGACAGGCGGCCAGTGCGGTTGGCTCCTCCACCCGGCCACGGAGCCCTGCGCCCTGCTCCATCCTGTGGGAGCCTGCCGGGGAGGAGGGGAGTGGGGCTGAGAAAATTCCAGTCAAGCCTCATTACTTCCTCATTACCTCTGCAAAAGTGGAGGGAGAGAAATTTCCATCTGGGGAGCGGAGGCTGGGATGTCATTGTGGCTTCTGTCTGGTTACTGCACAGTCGACCGTGGCGCGAGGCCGCTGTGGGACTCGAGTTTTCTTCCCGTTCCCCGCTTGCAATGATCCACTCATTAAGGTTTTTAAGGCAAATTACCGTCGCTTATCATTATGTCAGTCGGTGGGGCAGGCTCCCTGCCTCTGCCTGCCCTGTGGACAGGGAGACGGGGAGATAGGGGCAGCACAGAGGAGAGTTCAGGATTCCGCAGTAATTGCATTTCCTTGTTTTTATTTGGCTGTTTGCAGAAGGCAAACACAGAGGCACACGCAGAGGGCGGACAGCCACCCCACGCTGGCCAACACCCTCACTGCCTGGGTCCGGACCTCTTCCTTCCATAGGCAAGTTTATTGCTGTGTTCATTTGAGAGGACCTTAGTCCAGGAGGCTGGTCAGCCTCCATTTGTCCACTTGTCCCTTCTTTCTGACCGAAAGAATGGTTTTCCTTCTGCCTTCCTGGTGAGCCCCAGCAGGGCCGAGGATGGCATTCCTGGGCCCACCCCATCACCTCTGCGGAAACCAAGGCTTGGGTGGAACTTAGGATGCAGCCTGATGACAGGAGGCGACTTGAACAATGACAGTCACAAAGGCACATTCTAAAATAGGATGGGATCAAAGGGCCTGGGAGACCGGTGGGAGCTGGGGCAGCTCAGGAGGGTGTCTCCACAGGGAGCCTCCCTGTTCCCTCCAGGAATAGTTTTGGTGACAGTGTGAGCTGCTGCAGACTGTGAATGCCCACACCTCCTTCTGCCCGGGCCTTCCACTGGAATCGGCCCCCAGCTCTGGTGGTTTAAAACAAATCATTTCTAGCACAAGAAGGGGATCTGGGCTTTGGTGCTGACTTCGAGCAGCGTTTTGTGGACGATGCTGTATTCTGGGTGCAGTGTCTCTCTGCAGCTGCTGCTGCTCCACATGGACCAAAACGCCCACATGATGCTCCCCATGCCACCTTCAGGGTCGCTCCCTGGGTGCCCCAGGACTCTGGAGAATGTGGAGGCCCTGGCATGGGACAGTCAGGATCACCCCTATTCTCCCCAGTGCCTGCCAGCAGGAGGGGTGGGTCAGACCTTGACTAGAATTTAAAGGACGGTGACACAATGTTAAACACAAAGGAGTCCCAAACAGGAAGTCCACAGCGGGAAGGAACTTAAGGGGATAAGCCGCCCAGGGCTCACACAAGTACTGACCACACAGAGACGGACATCCTTCCAGGGGAGAGAGTGTTATGGTCAGCTGGGCAATGACAGATTTCCAGAGTGGAGCTGAGAATTTGAGTGCTCTTCTGTGGCCTAGAGTGTCCCCCGACCCTTCCCCATCCCACACTCCCTTTTTCTACCAAGTACTTTTTTTTTTTTAATAAATATGGGCCAGCATTAAAAACCAAGGATATCCACAGGACCATCCCCAGGTGTCCTCCCCTTGTCACCTGCACCAGCCTGACCTTGGCTCCAGGCTGGGAAAGGCAGGGAGCAGTGGTGAGGACCTGGGGATAGTGGGACTGAAAGGGAGCTCAGGGTGCAAGCTGGCCCTGAGGGACCCGGATGGCTCTGGGAGGCACTGCAGGCACACTCCTAGCCCCCCCCCAGAGCCCTGGCACCTCGCCCCATGCAGGCCCTGGGTCAGAGATGGCCTCCACACTGTGGCCCGGGGCCTGACCACCTGTGGGGGGCAGGCGGTGGAGAGTCCAGTCATGGGGTGATGGGAAGGAGGAGCCAACTCCCGTCTCCTGCTCCAGCCCAGGGAGATCTTCACATGGACCCAGGTTTCTGTCCTCCCCCGTGGGAGCCAGGAAGATGTCAGGGGCTGTGAGAGACCTGCCCTGGGGTGTGTGATCTCCTCGGCTCCTGTCCTTGGGAGTTGGCTACCCTGGACCCTACCTTTCCTTTTCTATGCCCCAAGGTCATGGTTTGGGCAAGGGCACAGAGGGGAGGGAGTTGGGTAGAATAGGAAGACTGTCCCTGACTTCCTGTCTTGTCCTGGGGCCGGGCCATAATCCCTCCACTGGACCTGTCCCGGGGGCTGCCCTTGTGGACTTTCCAGCAGCCAGGGACTCAATGGGAGGCCAAGGGGAGAGGGAAGTGGCAGCTGAGCCCCCACCTCCACCTTGGGCTGGACCCACCCGTCCTTTCTGTGACCCCAGACCCACAGAGTGAGGTGGTCCTGGCCCAGTCTTGGTGCATGGCAGGCAGGAGAGGATGGGACTTGGCTGAAGACCCCAGGAAGAGGTGGTGGTGGCCTTGGGGCCTGGCCAAGGAGCCCCTGGGGACTGGGCTGCCCCAGGCAGGCCCAGGAAAACAGCCTTCCCTGTGGCTACACCTGCCCCTGGCCCTCCCCCCCTCATCCATGTGGAGTCAGAGATCCCCAGCCCACCGCAGACAGCCCGGAATGTGACAATGGGACCCTCAGACAGGCAGAGGGGCTCAGGGTGCTGAGCGGGGAGCAGCTGGCTGCAGCCCAGGGACCACTCTGGACCTGAATGGTCCCAGTGGCAGTGACAGGAGCTGTAGGGTCCTTGGGGCGGCCTCCCCCAGGGCAGGTCCCTTAATGAGGACCTCAATGGCCTGTACCACCGTGGAAAGGGGATGTGTGCAGTTTCAGTTACTCGTTGAGTTTTTCAGAAATGCCACCCGTGCTATGGCTCTGGTATTTATTTCTTCCCCCCAGATTCACATGCTGAAACCGTCACTCCTGAGCCAGGTGCTGGAAGGAGGGCCTGAAATGTGAGTGGGTTCTGACCCAGAGCCTCAGGAGGGGATCAGTGTCCTTAGGCACAGGCCAGACACCAGCCACAGCTGATTCTGCTACGGGGGGAGGCGGGGGAGGCGGGGGAGGCGGAGGATCGCTGTCATCTAGGAAACAGGTCAACAGACATCAAATCTGCTGGTACCTTGATTGGGACTGTCCAGCCCCAGAAGGGCGAGAAGCACATTTCTTCTGCTTCTCAGCCCCCAGGGTACGGCTGTCATAGCAGCCCACCTGGACTGATACGGGGTGATAGGTCACTTGCTCTCAGGACTGTGGAGGAGCCAGTGACGGCGCTCGCTCAATCCCTGAAGGAGTGTTTCCAGGTGCCTTGGGCAGGGCACTGGGTAGGTGTCCAGGAGGCGGCCTCCTGCTGTGTGCAAGGAGGTTCCAGGAGCTCAGGCTGCTTCCACTCTGGATCTCCCCCTTGTATTCTGCCTCTAGTGCAAACTTCGGCAAAGCTGGTGACAGTGCCCCTCCTAAAGGCAGTCTGAAGGGCATGGGTAAGATGACTAGGGCAGAGTGACCTCGGGCAGGCACAGCATCTCCTGAGGTCCTGTCAAGGACTTGGCTTCGTGCCCCCTCAGGGCAGACCCAGGAACCCTGCTTCACCCCCACTCTGTCTGATGTGGGATCCTTGCCTCTGGGCCCCTCCTCCCCACCAGCCTAGGACCACCTGCCTCCAGGCCTGATGTCCTCAGACTGACCATGTCCTCAAGGGTCCCGGGTCAGCCTCGCGCCCAGGGTAGATATATTCTGCTGAAAGCCCACAGGGCCAGGAAGCCAGGGACTCCCCAAGCCCCTCTCAGAAGGAGCAAAGGGAATTGAGCCCCAGCATGGGAGAGGCCCCACCTGGCCCCTGGCAAATGGCCCATCATCATCAAGGTCACAGCCCGTCATGGACACCACCACCCGTAGCTAGCTCCCAAACTGGACTTGAAACATGTGTTACATTAAGGAAAATCCAGCAGTTTTAAAGCATGATTTGGACACCGATCCCCCACTCCCTCTTTTAGGAGCTCTTTTCTGTCTTAAGAGCAGCTGTATTATGACTGCCGAGGGAGTCCAGCCCAGTTAACCTCACTAGCAGCCATAGGTAGTCCAACTACCAGCCCAGTCAAGCTAACCAGCAGCCAGTTAGCTAAGGATCTGGGGCCTGCAGGTTGAGAAGACTTTACTTGGTGTCTCCAAGCATCTCACCCTCGACAGCATGAGGAAGAACCAGCTGGTGAGGCCGATCCTGAGACTCCTGCTGCTTTTTCCAGAAGTTGCTGGTCCTACCTTGGTCTCCTGTGGCTGGGCTGTGATGCCTGCTCTTGGCCTCCTCTCCAGGCCCAGGAGCTCCTCCAGGGCAGGGCTCTGCCGGGCACTTGGCTCTGCTTTCAGGGAGCTTGCCTTGTCCATGTGCCCCCAGCATAGGGGTGTACCTCCCTCTTGGAAACCAATTACCATATCTGTGTGACCTGGAGCTCCCTGGAGCTGGGATGGAGGTGTCCTAGAGATGGGGCTCCTCGACTCTGCAAAGGTTCAGCTGGCAGCCCCTCCCTGCCAGGAGTGTCTTGGGCTGGAGGCAGCATTTGTATGTGGACCCTGCTGTGGGCACCCCTATGGTCCCCTGAACATGGACAAGGAGGTACTCACTGCAGCACTGGGGCAATCAGTGAGTGTCAGCTTGCCAGGTGGGGCCACTCTGTGTCTCCAAGAAGAAAGCTGGGACCTCTCTCAGACAGCAGTGACCAGGGATCAACATGCAGAAAACTCAGAGTGGACAGGAAATGAGCAATCCAAGATGAACAGGTTGTTCATGCTTTAGCAGTAAAGGATGCAAAATAGGGTAATGTGCTTTCCTAAGATTTATCATCTCATTTTCCAGAGTCCTCAAATCAGGATTTTACCCAGGGAAAGCAGGTCCAAAGCTGTATGAATCTCATGCAAGTGAAACCAGGCTACTGGTGGGAATCTGTCAGCTATCATCCATCCATCCATCCACCCAGTCTATCATCTATTTATCTATCATCTATTATCTATCCAGTCTTTGTACCGACCTAGCATCTATCTGTGACTTATCTAGCATCTCTCTGTTGCCTATCCAATTTGCATATCTATCATCTATTTACCATCTAGCTCTCTCTTACCTATTTATATGTCATCTTTGTATTTATGGGGAGATGCAGAGACACAGAGAGAGGAAGAAACAGAGAGGGAGAAATGAGAGAAAAAATGAGACTGAGAAAGAGGAAAAAAGGAAAGGGGAGAAAAAAAAGAGAGAGAGACAGAGACAGAGACAGAGACAGAAAGAGAGAAAAAGTTTGCTAGATAAATTGAGCTATTTTACAAAGCCAGTGAGCCAAGCATGGGCATACCTGCTTCTGCTACCGTATCACTCAGCATCACCAAGATTCTCCTTTGTAAAACAGCTAATGTTCAGCACTAGAAAATAGCAAATTTCCAGTTTCAAAGTTCTCTTTATTTAGGTGCTGGGGATTGAATCCAGGGGCTCTACCACTGAGCCACATCCTCAGCTCTTTTGATTCTTCATTTTGAATCAGGGTCTGGCCAACCTGGTCAGGCTGGCCTCGAACTTGTCATCCTCCTGCTCAGGCTCCCAGTCGCTGGGATGACAGTGCTGTGCCACACCTGGCTCTCACATCTCTACATGAAATGGATCTTTTCTTTCTCTCTTTGATGCTCAGTGGTGAGGTCTTCCCCAATCTCTCCCACCTCCCACAGGCCTCCTCCATCCCCCCTCCATCCTCTAAACTTTGTTCTCAGCGGGAATTTTGTTTTCACTCCCTGGGGCTGCCTCCTGTTCTCACTGTGGCACGAATGTTCTCAGGTACCCTGGGCAAGAGGGTCAGTCTGCTCTGAGATCAGGGTGTGCCCCTGACCCTGCAGTGGCTCCGTGGTACCAACCACCAAATGCCTTCAGAGTTGCAACTGAGTTAATCTGGGAAGACATTTGACCTTTGAGGCATTTGGGGGTTGCGGATCAGGCGGTTTGGGGCCCACTCCAGAATGGCCATGAGTCTCTTTGCGGTTATTAATCAGAACCAATCGAGATGCAAAGTATACATTCGGACTTTGTGTGTTTTATCTAATCATTTGTATTAGATTTGCTACAAGATATATGACTGTGTCTTACAGTCTTCTTGATTAATTGTCAACATGAAGATTAATGACAACTGCCGAGTAGATTTGTACATAGCAATTAATCAGCATTTTGCTCCATGTCTTTAAAAATGTTCTCCTTAGTTTATTGGACGTGTTTATTCTGGGTTTTGGAAGTGAGTGTTGCAGGACACACCTCTTGACATACTGTCAGAGCTAAGTTCTCAAAGCAGAATGTAAATGTCATGAAGGCCAAAAGCCAGGACTGCCCACAGGCTCCCTGGTCATGCTACGGGGCTGTCACCTGGCAGCTTGAGTGCATAAAGCACTTGGCAACAGGTGACATGCTAGGTCTGTGCTCAGAGAGGTACACATGGAGCTGAAGGAAATTCCAGGCACATTTCCTAGGGGTGGGAAGATGCACGCAGAGGGCAGACTTCACAAGCACTGAGAAATCCCAGGGAAAACCAACTCAGACGGTCAGTGCCGACGGGCTCATTTGACAAAGGTAGACTGCGGCCTTCTTTGCGGTTTATCACATTTCACCTTGCAGACAGAATATGCCTCCTATTTTCTTGGGGTCTGAAGAGAAGGGAGCTGGTCCCAGGGAGGAGGAAGCCCCAGGATTCCAACGCAGCCACTGTGGGTGGCTAAGCAGACAGAGTGGGCAGGGGATCATGTCCTCAGCGGAGGAAGAGATGAAGGGGAAGTGAGCACCTGGTGGAGGCGCTCAGCCCAGCGGCCAGGGAGGGGCAGAAGCAAGGACAAAAGCCGGGGCCACAGAGCAGCCGTGTGGGCAGCTAGGAGGTGGCAGGCGCGGGGCAGCAAGCAGCCCAGGAGTGCGCAGGTGCAGGGAGACAGCGGAGGCCTGCCACTCTCTCAGCCACAGAACTCTGGCCTGGATACGCATGCTGAAAGGCAGGCCAGGCCTTAGGACGGCTGCCGCAGAAGGCACCACAGCCACACAGCGGACTGTCAAAGGCCTTTGTTTTCAAATCCAGAAGCACGGGGCTTTATTTAGATGTATTCTCCTGATGAATATCCCGAGTTAGTACAGATTAAAAGACAGACACCTTGCACAAGTAGAACGCAGGGCCCTCAGGATGGCTGGTGGTGTTGACTCCGAGGCCTGTCTCCATGGGGAGCTGTGCTTCCTTTACCACTCTGACCCTGTGCCGGCACCATGCTCCCCCACCAAATCACTCCTCCGAGCCTCGCCAGGACAGCTGGAAGCAGGGCACCAGTGCACTGACCGCCATCCACCCAGGGCAAGTCCACTCCCTCTCCTGTGCAGGGGGGAAACCTGTGAGACAGGAACTCTGACCACTCTAGTCCAGGACAGCCGAGCATGAACCCAGGGACGTGTGTCCCTGAGGATGACGGCTTGCATATAGCTGAAGCCACAGGTGCAGGCTGAAGACGTCACTGTCCCGAACCTGGCTCCTCACTAAGGGGTGCTGGTGCATGGCCCATGGGACGCTCCCTTCCTGGTCTCCGCTCACCACGTCTGGTTCTGTCAAGCCCACACCCCACACGTCAGTGGCACCTTTTCTCCCCAGGCTCCTGGAGCCTGCTCATCCCAAGACCAGGAACGGAATGCACAGGGTTTAAGGAAAATGAAGGACAGAAAGTGAACGATTCCTTCTGGGGTCCCCCAGGCCTGGTGTGAGCCCTGTGCTACGTGACTCTGGGAGCATCTCACTCAGAGACAGACCCTGAGGGGTTATTTGCAAAGGGAAAGGCAGTGAGCACAGAGGCGGGCACTGCTCCAGGACCTAAGAGTCCAGGGGAGGTGAAGGTGGCACAGGGCACAAGACTGAAGGGGGGAGCCGGCAGCTGGGAGAGGAGCAGCGAGGAAAGAAGAGAAGATGCCGCAGCAGCAGAGGCCCCGGGCTGGGCTGGCTGGCCCCTGGCCTCGGAGCCCCTTTGTAGGCTGGCTGGGCAGCACTGGAAGAGTCGGGCTGCAGCTCAGGGGCAAAGTGTCCGCCTAGCATGGGTTAGGCCCTGGGTTTGGTCTCCAGCCCAGCGTGCATGCACACGTACACAGACTCAAATTCTATTCTACTCTTCAGAGCCAGTGTGGGGTGCTCACCCCAGCTCCTTAGGAGGCTCTCAGAGCCTCACCCAGGGCTCTACCTCTTGGTAAATGAGGATGTGCAGAAGATGGCCACCATCCACATTCACGTCTTCATGACAATGCTGTGCCTCCACAACACCAGAATTCACCCCAATACCTCACACATGGCGCCCGGACCCACACGAGCCTGTTCTTTCAAGGAGGGGTCTCAGCGGTTGGGACTTCCCACATGGAGGGTGTTAGCCCTCTGCCCAGCGCAGACCGACAGCCATGCCCAGCAGCCAGCCCTGCCAACTGGCTGAGGGATCAGGGCCGACCGAGGTATTAAGTGCAGGTGCATGCACATGGCGACCTGTTTTAATTTTATGGTAACGCCTTCCACGGCAGCAGTCCTAAGCCTGGCTTGCATTTCAGCATACGCTTCCCCAGTTCTGTGGGTGAAAGCGTGGCTTGACGTCTCCAGCAGCCAACTCTGCCAGCTGGCCCTGAGGGATCAGGGCCCACCAGAGTGGAGCTCATCATGTCTGTGGCACTGCTCAGCACTGTGCCTCTGACCCAGAGCTCTCTGCAACTGGGCCTTGCCAAGTGTGTGCCATCCACATCTCTAAAATGTCCAGCGTGCAAGTGTGGTGGCACACACCTGTAATCACAGCGACTCAGGAGGCTGAGGCAAGAGCATCACAAATTCAAGGCCAGCCTCAGCAACTGAGCCAGGCCCTGAGCGACTTAGTGAGACCCTGCCTCAAAATAAAAAGTAAAAAGGACTGGGGATGTGGCTCAGTGGTTAATCATTTCTGGGTTCAATCCCTGGTACCAGAAAGGGGGAAAAAAAAAGACAATTGCATTCTCTTAAGGCTTTAACCAGAATAATAATGTGTGCTAAGGAGGAATTTTGTATTTTGATGTTTGAAATGGATAATCCAAGCTTAATTTTATAGGGAAGCAACATTTTTATCAAAGTGTCAATCACCTTGGAAGAATTTGATAGCTCCCAGTTGGGCCTAAAGAGCAACTCTGTATGGAGGAACATTATTAGAGGGATTTTCTGTTGTTCATGGGATGTTGGACACACCTGAGGTCAATAGTTTCTGTGAAAATTCTTATGACTTGTGTGAATTCCCCAGGGGCATCATATTTGAGTGAAGTAATCAGGCATGTCCAGGCAGTGGGACAGTGTTCTGGCTTTTTTAGTGACACTGAGGTTGGCTTGTGAGCTTCAGGGAATGAGGACAGAGCCCATGAGGATCCACAACCAATGCCTGACTCACCTACACCCCCAGCACAGGGAGAGCATCGGACGAGATGGGGGCTGAGCAAACATGAAGCCCCTCAGAAGCAGCGTGGTGAGGACCTTGGGGGCCTTAAGACCTGCATGAGCCTACACTGAACCCCTCAGTGAGAGGCTGAAGCACTGGGCTAAGTCCAGCAACGCTGCACCAGAGACAATCACTGCAGCGTCTTAGCCCACTGCCACACCTAAATGGCCAACCAGCAGAGAAACTTCCACACATTTGTGTAGTTACAGGGATGCACATGTTACAAGAAATAGAAAAGTTGAATGACCTTGGAAAAATTTTTATGCTCTCTCTCTATTTTTTTTATGAAAAAACAAGGCATGGAAATATATATGCAATACTATTCCAAGCATGTGAAACATGGTGTGAACTACAGAACAACTGTGGGGAGAGGGAAGGAGCAAGCCAGCTTCTCTGTGGATGTGCAATTACAAAGTGCATTTTTATTTTCATACCTCTTATTTTTTTCCGACTGCACTGAGGTGGTAGATGGGTAGCCACAGATGTGGATGCACTCATGGGTGGTGATGGACAAAACTATGCCTTGCCCCCAGCCCAGCACCCAGGAAGACAGCCTTGGTAGGAAATAGGATCCTTGCAGGTGGAGGTGGTCAGACGAGTTCTCCTGATGAACCCTAATGCAACCCGGCTGTGTCCCTATAAAGGGGAGAATTTGGACACAGACATGCACACGCAGAAGAAAGTCCATACAGAGATAAAGGAAGACAGTTGTTTCTGTAAAACAAGACCCAGGAAGATTCCCAGCCACGTCCAGAAGCCTCGTGCCCTGCCCACGCCTTGACCCAATGCTTCAGCCCCTGGGAGCAGAGAGAGAACCAGTCCCTTCTCTCTCAGCAGCAGATAGCAGACCTGGGAGCTAAGAACGCACAGGTACAGACAGTGTGGATGTGGGTGTGACACGTGGAGAGGCCATCGTGAGTGTGGGTGGAGTGCAGAGCAGGAGAAGGAAAGGCCATGGTGAGAAAGGAGCCTGGAGGACTGGCGCTGCACGGGGTGCTGCCTCCTGGGGTTTCTTGTGATTCCACTTCCCTGGCCTTTTGCTGTCCTAAGTGACTCCATCCAAACGTCATGGGCTCTCCCTGGTGATGTGGGCTCCTGCCTGGCCAAGAGCCACCCGAGCTGTGGATCCCTCACACTGGTGATCTGGAGCAGAACTTCTGGTCATAGACTTCAGCAGCTTCTGCTATGGTCTGAGGTCCTTCCTGTGGTCTGACATCCTTTCAGGTGTAGTCTGATGTCCTTCCTGCTGTGGTTTGAGGTCCTTCCTCGTATAGTCTGAGGTCCTTCCTGATGTAATTGAGGTCCTTCCTGATGTGGTCTGAGGTCCTCCCTAGTGTAGTCTGAGGTCCTTCTTGATATAGTCTGATGTCTTTTCTGGTGTAGTCTGATGTCCTTCCTCCTGTGGCCTGAGGTCCTTCCTGGTGTCATGTGAGGTCCTTCCTGAGTACTCTGAGGTCCTTCCTGGTATAGTCTGAGGTCCTCCCTTATGCAGTCTGAGGTCCTCCCTGGTACAGTCTGAGGTCCTTCCTGGTGCAGTCTGAGGTCCTCCCTGGTGCAGTCTGAGGTCCTGCCTGCTGTGGTCTGTGGTCCTCCCTTATGCAGTCTGAGGTCCTCCCTGGTACAGTCTGAGGTCCTCCCTGGTGCAGTCTGAGGTCCTTCCTGCTGTGGTCTGTGGTCCTCCCTTATGCACTCTGAGGTCCTCCCCGGTACAGTCTGAGGTCCTTCCTGGTGCACTCTGAGGTCCTTCCTGGTGCACTCTGAGGTCCTTCCTGGTGCACTCTGAGGTCCTTCCTGGTGCACTCTGAGGTCCTTCCTGGTGCACTCTGAGGTCCTTCCTGGTGCACTCTGAGGTCCTTCCTGGTGCACTCTGAGGTCCTTCCTGGTGCACTCTGAGGTCCTTCCTGGTGCACTCTGAGGTCCTTCCTGGTGCACTCTGAGGTCCTTCCTGGTGTCATGTGAGGTCCTTCCTGGTGCACTCTGAGGTCCTTCCTGGTGCACTCTGAGGTCCTTCCTGGTGCACTCTGAGGTCCTCCCTTATGCAGTCTGAGGTCCTCCCTTATGCAGTCTGAGGTCCTTCCTGGTGCACTCTGAGATCCTGCCTGCTGTGGTCTGAGGTCCTTCCTGGTACAGTCTGAGGTCCTTCCTGGTGCAGTCTGAGGTCCTGCCCGCTGTGGTCTGAGGTCCTTCCTGATGTGGTCTGAGGTCCTTCCTGGTGCAGTCTGAGGTCCTCCCTGGTGCAGTCTGAGGTCCTGCCTGCTGTGGTCTGTGGTCCTCCCTTATGCACTCTGAGGTCCTCCCCGGTACAGTCTGAGGTCCTTCCTGGTGCACTCTGAGGTCCCGCCTGCTGTGGTCTGCGTTCATTCTGCTGTGCTACATGGGACATTCCCTGTGGAGGTCTCCTGCACGAGGAGGTGCAGTCTGAGGGTGTCTTCATCACTGGAGTTCAACTTCTTGGCTTCCCCATCGATACTTCACTGGGAAGTCTGCTGATGTCAGCAGAGGTCACAGGCCATAATTTGGACTGGTGATGGCTGTTGTTGCCCACGTCCTCTGTGGAGGCTGCCCTCCTCCTGGAAATGCTGGGGACCCGCTGATCCATTTTCTGACATGCACATGGACAACAGCAAGTCTGTAGGCAGCAGCAGGAGGTGGGCACCTCTTCCCTCCTCCCTCCTCAGAACACCACAGAGCACAGGCGAGGGCCTCTTCCTTTGCTATTTATGACATTTGAGATCGTTAGGAAATGCTATGCTCTACTCCTAACTGACATTTTGAGAAAGTAAAGCATCGCACTTTTACAGGGGGCCCCAAGGCTTGTGACTGCATCCCAGGGTCAGCCTAATGAGCCACTGGCATGGCACCCGGCCCTTGCCAGTCAGTTCTCTGCCACGGTAGAGAAACAGATTTTCCCATTTCCCCCTGTTCTTTGAACTCGCATGATGAGATGATCCTTTCTGTTGCATTTATGTGTTTTAATTAATGTCATTTCATTTGTACTCATACCCTGAGGCTGTTTTAGCAGTAAACTATGATTTTACAAATTGGGGCAAAAGTTCTCCTTCACAGTATGTATTTAGCCACAGAGTGCT
This sequence comes from Marmota marmota marmota, assembly GCF_001458135.2. Lineage (NCBI taxonomy): Eukaryota > Metazoa > Chordata > Mammalia > Rodentia > Sciuridae > Marmota > Marmota marmota. The sequence goes on along the minus strand of NW_026000068.1, from coordinate 2,113,474 downwards.
TTATTTCAATGGAGATATTCAATTTTGAAGGATTTGAAGCCGCCATGATGTGTCAATCTTCAGCACTGGTCTCTGCAATGACCATCAGAGTTCCTAGAGGTGCTCTGCAGCTGTGAGCATTGCAGACGGTCTCCGGGCCACATGGACACTGTGCCCCTTCCCACCTTGAGCTATCATAATTACCTCTTCCTGCTCTGAGAGGGAGCCCACCCTGCATGAGTACTGCCAGAGGAGGCTGCTGTCCACAGCTGTGCGGCCCTTCCTCACTTCACACTCTGCCCTGAGGGCCCCCAGATAACCGAGTGTGATGTTGTGAGCAGTGATAAACAGAGGGGCCGACGGCCTTCCCAGAATAGGATCAGGCTCCGGGTTCCCAGCCATGAGTCACTCTAGGCAGAATCTACTGCAAAAGTGGGTGATCTCTCTTGCCACCTCACCTGTCAAGGACTGCTGAGAGAGCCTGGCCTGCTTCCTCCAGAGATACCACGTAGCCCACGAGGTCTGTGCAGCAGCAGCCAGTCACTTTAAGAAGGAGTGGAGAGATCTCAGCACAGCCCTCTCTGGGGTGACCCTTGGAACCCAGGTCACCATGTCCCATGGAAAAGGGAAGCTGATGGGTGGAGAAGCCTCCCTGACCTGTTTCTGCACCAATATGGATCTAAGCGTCCACTTCAAGTCGACACTGACCCTGGTGAGGCCGTCAGCAGCTCACGAGGACCAGATGCATGCAGTGTTGGGACCACCACAGCAGAACTCTGCCTCTCCTGCCCTGTGGGGCGTAGCGACTCCTTTAAACATCAGCATGTTCTGTGGACACGAAGCTGGTGGCCACTGGAGAACCAGGAGACTGGATGTCCCCAGGCTCCCAAGAGCTTCAAAGCTCCCACCCAGCTACGCTTGATGGTGCTGGGGCCACCGCCTTCCTTCTCTGTCTCCTGGTGAAAGAACCAAGTGCCAGTGCATTTTGTTAAGAATGAAATGCACAGCGCCTTTGAATACATGGGGCCTCCACAGCCATTTAGGGGTCCGTCCATCAGCTTCTTTCCAAACTTCCCAGTGGAATCCAGACCAGCCCAGGTTTCCGTCCACCACAAAGCTTCCTCTGCACCCTGGGTGTCAGTGAGAACAGTGACAGGTCTCCTGGGATGAGCCACTTGGGTCCCATCCCAGCACACTTCAGCACGTCCCCTCCCGAGTCTATCAGGGGGTGTCACCCAGCTCAGGAACAGGCAGGAATGTTCCTTCACTCTACAGTGTGGGTTCAGCCCCCACTTTTTGGTCTTCAGTAACTAAAATCCAGCTCTTCCATCCATGTATAGCAATGTGAACGGGAAAATTCACCTCTATCCATACGGGTGTTTCATAGCCTTAAAAGATCTGCCATAGAATTGAAATACTTGAAGAAAAAGTTGAATGAATTTTTTGTAACTGAAAGAGGAGGTTCCCATGAGGAGCCTCGTGGCATGTCGGGACCCCGACAACAAGATTGTAACGTAATCCTGATGTGCTTCTGTCCTTCTAAGAATTACCTTTTTGAATAGAGTGGTGCAGCTAGAAATTTGTTTCTAAGAAAAAACAATAAATGGTGAGTTTTAAGAAGTGAAGATAAGAAAATCCAATCTGTGGACCTCTAATGCCCAGAATGAGGAGAAGAGATGTGGAAGTACAGTCAGGAGGGTCACGAGGACCTCGGTTTCCCTACACACTCCTCTATACTCTTCTAGTAAGTGGAAAGCTCACCATATTTAACCAACTCTGTTTCCATGACAAAAGATCTTGATATTGATGTTCTGGGCCACATAGTGGGCTGGGAGGACCCGGGCATGCAGGAAGGGTCCAGGGTAGCACTGGTGAAGGAGACGAATCTAGGTTAGACCCTCAGGATAAGGACTAACATGGTGTCCAACTTGGCGTGTGGGAGGACTTCTTAGATAACACTGGAAAGTCAGAAGATATAAATAAAAAGACAGGTATGATTAACTGTAAGAAAGGAAGTAGCATAATCTCCATAAACAAATTCAACAGTGGTTTTAGTCCAGAAAGACGGGGTCATGCTACAGCATCAAATGATACCCAGATCTCAGTGGTTTTAAGAAAACATGACTTTTTTTTTCTCATTTATGTCCATCCAGGGTGGCTGGGGATGTCACCTACTCAAATGCTCTGATCATTTGGCAGGGAAGAAACAGCCAACCACTCATTGCTTCTGAAGTCTCTGTAAAGACCATGTCCACGTGACAGGGGGATCCACACTCCAGTTTTCTCACCGGGTCAGTGTGTGATTACGTCTGATGGAGAGAGCGTGTGGACGCACAGTCTTGCTCTGAGCTCGAAAGGGGAGCACCGGGATGGTAATGGATACAGATCACACCCGTGCTCCCCTGGTCTCCAAAGAGTTTTGGTCTGTTTTCCTCTCATAAACATATTCTCAGGCTTTCAGTCTCTTCTGGAATCCAGGATTGACATCAAGCCAAAAGTCGAAGGTCACTGTAGGTGGCAGCTTCAGCATCAAACCACTGGGCCTCACCAGCATCCCCAAGACACACCCTGCGTGCCATGGCGGGATCATGGAGCACTGAAAGGATGACAGGAATAGATGCTTCTACTTGGAAAGGGAAGGGAGGGAGAGAGCCAATGCTGGACCTGAGGAATTTTGGAATTTCTTCTTGACTGATGTCTTTGGAGATCTTTTCCTGCAGGGCAAAGACTCTGCGTGGCAGCTGACCTTGGATCAGGTCCTGTTTCTGCTCACTGTCGGTACATTATTCCCTAGAATTTGGGTTCCGATTCACTGAAGCTATTCCTTCTTCATTTTACCCTTGGCCACATGAGGGACTTGACTTCTTGGCCTCTGGCTGTTCTCCAACCCCACTTCCTGCCCATGGACAGTTAGGGGTCTAGATGTTGCTGTCAATCTCTGTCCACCCTGGGGGGTTCCTTTTACAATACAGGTGTTTCACTTGTTGATTTTTCTCTCTCTCTCTCTCTCCTCTCTCTCTCTCTCTCTCTCTCTCTCTCTCTCTCTCTCTCTCTCTCTCTCT